>NC_057943.1:9666453-9703953 GCF_018555375.3 Anguilla rostrata | reverse complement strand
CAGGCTGCTCACCTCGCCTCTGACAGGCTGCTCATCTCGTCAGAAGAGCAGCATTAACTCCGCTCCTCTCCACACCTTTTTTGTTTTTTTTGGCCCGTAATGGAATTCCGGCTTCTGCTGCCCGCAAACGACTCTCTCTCTCTCCTTCGGTTACGTCGAGAGTCAAGTAGTGCCGCCGCCGCCGCCGCCGCCTCACCTAAAGTTTAACGATTCGGGAGGAGCGGCGTGCTCGCTCTCCGCCGCCACCTCTGACCCCGGAGGCTTCCGGAAACTCGATACTCAACCCGGACGCGCGTTTATTCATCACCCGGGGTGAAATGCACGCTGTCGCCAACCTCAGACAACAACAGCTCACAGGCACAGGAGCTATTGTTGTTTTTTTTTTTACGACTAGGCCGCGTCTGCGGTTGGCGGGAAGGCTAACCTGCCGCTGCGCGCGCGCGTGTTCGGGACTCCCTGCGCACGTACCTGCTGGAGGCTGCGCTTAGCCTGCAGGGCGGAGCCCAGCTTCTCCTCCTGTTTCACCCGCATCTTGACGATCTCGTGCAGGAACTTCTCCTTGGCCTCCTTGGAGTCCAGGCCGCTGTCCAGGGCCTGCCTCAGGGTCTCCAGCTCCGACTCCAGGCCCGCGGAGGGGCCGTCCGGCAGCAGGGCGGGGCCCTCCAGGGAGGGGGCCGTGGAGGCGGGGGCCTGGGTGCCCGGGGAGCTCAGGTCCTTCGCGGAACTCGAGGAGGTGAAGGAGGGGGATGATAGGGAGGACAGAGAGGAGGTGACTGGAGACAAAAAGAGAGAGCGGGCGTGGTCAGTTATACAATAATGACGTGGCCCTCCGAAACGCCAACAGCCCCCTCGCGCGCTGTAAACTCCAGCAGGATGTAGCTGCAGCACACTGAAGTGGAAAAACTTAGCCTGACTAGAGAGGACGCGTGTCCAGAATTAGCACTGAATTAAAATAAATGTAACGACATTGTGAAATCGCCAAGCATCCGAATAAGCGTTTCCTGTTGGGGGTTTTTTTTTTCTTCTCTTTCTTTTTTATCGCTGTCTGAGGTAACAGGCCCCCGATCTAGAAACCGAATCCTGTGGTTAACAGGAAGTTGAAGAAATGGCCGGGGGCGAAACTCACACTCCTCGCGACTCTCCACCTCCACCTCCACCTCCGAGTCTTTGTCCTCCTGGGGGGGCTTGCTGGCCGCGGCGGGGGGGCAGGGGGGCTCGGGCGCTGCCGGGTGGGCCTCCCCCGTCGCCCTCCTCTTCCTGGGCCGGGAGCTGCCGGCGTCGGCCGGGGCCTCGTTGCCGTTGGAGTGGGAGGTGCTGGGGGCCGACGGGGAGAGCTGCCCTACTTTCGGGAGGGGCAGGGGCGTGAGGGCCACGTTGGGAGCCACGGAACTCTCTAGATTTTTGTAGTTGTAGAAACTGTTGGTGGTTGGGGGGGGGGGGAGGAGGGGACCAGAGAAGACAGACAGGCGTTAATGACTGAGAGCCCCCCCCTTTGGTTATTCTGGCGCAAATTCGGCGACCTTGCCGTTTGGGCCCGGGACGCGCGAACAATGGCTCCAGCGTGAAGCGTGTGACCTCTCCGCCACTGAGCACGTCGCTTTCAATCTTTCACCCCGAGACACAGAATGCTGGGAGTCTCAAACCCACTCCCCCACTCCCCCCCCCCAAACCCCAAAATGGAGAGACTGCCAAAATCTCAGGGCCGGATTCTGGCCAAAGAACACCCCAGAAGACAGCAGCTACATGTCTTCTGCCTGTTTTCCTAATTCTACTCCAAAGTTAAAATGGAAAAACCGTTCATTTGCAGATGAGCTTGGTCTCTGCCTGGACCGTGAAATGAAGCGAAGGCTGATTTTCAAGGCTACAGATTTCACTGTGATTGGCAGGTGGGGGAGCAAGGGGGATGTTTCTGATTGGCTGGAAGCGGCGCCGCAGGTAAAAGTGCCCAGAGGGTGGCAGTGCCATGCGCTGTGGCAGGTGCTGAGAGAATAATAGCACACGTGGAGCAGACATGAATCACACACCTGCCGGATGGAGCGGCACTGAGCAGCGTTTACCGTGGGGGGGGGGGGGGTGTGTGTGTGTGTCTTTGGTTTCAGCTCAGCAGTGCAGAGGGAGGGGGAGAGGGGAGGGCACTGTAGGGGAGGTCTTGCCAGCACAGATTGTCATCTCTGTGTGGCTGACTGTGGTTCAAAATGAAGTTCGGGGAGTAGGGGGCTGTGCCCCAGACCTTACAGCACGGGCCTGATGCCAGACCACACGCACACTCTCACACACACACACACAAACATACACACACACACACACACAGCCTTAACACGCATACACGCACACACGCACGCACACAGGGCACACACGCACACACACACAGCCATAACATGCACACACGCACGCACACAGCCCTAGGCACACACGCACACACACACACACACAAACATCCTCAAGGCTGGCGAGCTCAAATGCCACTGGCTCAGAACCTCACAGCCCACTTGTTTCTAATTTCAGGACAAGTACAATACTAACAACTGTTATCATTCATTTAATTATGGTCACAGAGTCACAGAGCTGAGATTCAGAGCTCAAGACTCACAGAGCTCAAACTGACAGAGCTCACAGTGCTGAGATTCACAGAGCTGAGTTGCAGTGCTCAAGACTGACAGAGCAGAGATTCACAGAGCTCAGACTCACAGAGCTCAGACTCACAGCTGAGATTCAGAGCTCAGACTCACAGAGCTCAGATTCACAGAGCTGAGATTCGGAGCTCAGACTCACAGAGCAGAGATTCACAGAGCTCAGACTCAGAGCTCAGACTCACAGAGCAGAGACTCACAGAGCTCAGACTCACAGAGCTCAGACTCAGAGCTCAGACTCACAGAGCTCAGACTCAGAGCTCAGACTCACAGAGCTCAGACTCACAGAGCAGAGACTCACAGAGCTCAGACTCAGAGCTCAGACTCACAGAGCTCAGACTCAGAGCTCAGACTCACAGAGCACAGACTCACAGAGCAGAGACTCACAGAGCTGAGATTCACAGAGCAGAGACTCAGAGCTCAGTCTCAGAGCTCAGACTCACAGAGCTCAGACTCAGAGCTCAGACTCACAGAGCTCAGACTCACAGAGCTCAGACTCAGAGCTCAGACTCACGGCTCAGACTCAGAGCTCAGACTCACGGCTCAGATTCACAGAGCAGAGACTCACAGAGCAGAGACTCACAGAGCTCAGACTCAGAGCTCAGACTCGCGGCTCACCTGTCGCGCAGCACGGCCGGGATGCGTGAGGGCGTCTCCTTCTCGCTGGATGAAATGGTGGGGGACCAGGGTCGGAAGGCGGAGGGCCTCTGTCGCGGCTGAATGCAGTTGAGACCCTGTCAAGGGGATGGAAAGCGTCTTCAGAATCGCTCACAGACCCAATGAAGGGGCAGTTCGCCCCGATTCTTACAATGAAAACAGAATTCTAGATATAATCAACTATAAACATTTGAAGCAACTATCAGTAACTCCATAATGAAACAAATATGACATATAATATCCACAGACATCATAAATAATACATTTCATCAATGCTTATGGCTACAGACTATAGATTCACAGATATGGCTGTTATACACCAATGTGTCATGACATTTCGAGGCATAGTTACAACTTGGCAAGTACACATTTAATAACAAATTTAATTTCAGACCAGACCCTCTCCTCCACCATGTTCAAAGGCGATGTGTGATTATTACCGTTGGAAATCCTAAACAGTCAGGCTCTAATTTCACAGCTGACACTTGGCATTAAACAGCCTGCCTAATCCTGCCATTTGCCCTTCCAACAACACCTCTGTGACTACCACCATCACACCATCTCTCGTCATAAAGAGAAATGACAAACCTTATTCGCCGAGATCGACAGAGATCGCAGCCAATCAGGTTGCTTCTCTTTGTCGACCGACGGGGACTGCGATACAAAGTCTTCGTATTTAGACTTCTTCGCTGGAATCGGGTCATGCCCCTGCAAAGAATGGAGAAATGGTTTTAAAAGGATATAATTTTATCCATCTGTAGCTTTAGACAGTACATACAAAAAACACTCTGATCTAGAACACCCAGCAAACACAGGTTGGCTACTGTTTCGTTAGAATTCAGCAGAGTGCACCTGTCTCAGGTGATCCAGCTGAGGAGTCTTTCATGTTTGGTTTTCCAGCAACGATGCCACCCTCAAAATGCTCATGAATTAAACATGGTCCCCCATTAGCCGTGTAAAATAGATTAATATAGGAGGGAAATCACACACAAGTACTGAGACAGATGCTAAGGGAAAGGTGGCCAAAAGTGTGAGTGGTAAACTTCAGCAGGATGTTGGAGGTCTGTGTGTGTGTGTGTGTGTGTGTGTGTACACGCCCGTGTTCTTGCACGGCTGCAGTCCCCCAGGGTTGCAGCCAAGTCTTTGGCCCTTTTCACGCTTCCTTTTTCACTCACACATTCAGCTAGTGGGGCAGCCCCCTGACTCAAACTCTCATTTTCCTGACAAACTGACAAATTTTAAGAGCAGCGTTCAAAGAGGACAAGCACAAGATGGTCCCCGACACACACACACATACAAGCACACACACACACACACACACACTCACATACACACACACACACATACAAGCACACACACACATACACACACACACACACACTCACATACACACACACACACATACACACACACACACTCACATACACACACACGCATACAAGCACACACACACACACATACAAGCACACACACACACACACACACACACAGCTATATGCCCCACAATGAGGTGCACACGCACACTCACATATACGCACGCACACACACACACACACACACACACATACACGCGCACTTGTGGGGACTTGTTACGATGTTTATTGCTGCTGGTACACTGATGACCTCAGCTTTCTGCAGCTGCGTCCGTCGCCGAGCCGCTCAGCCTACCCCAGCCCTCCTCCATCGTTTTTTCCTCCCTGCCTGGAAGGCCTCACAGAAGGGGGTCCAATCCAAAACCTTCCCGTCCCGCCGTCCCCCCCGTCCCCCCTCCTCCCTGCCAGCGTGACCTCAGCTTCTCAATCGATATCCCGCTCCTTTCTCAATCATTATCCAGCTCTTACAAGAAGGCAAGAGGCACCACTCAAGCACTTCCCGTTATGTTTGCCCGCGGTTATGAGGTGACCCCTGTTAGCAATCAGATCAAAACCTTGTACCACACGCCGCTCGCTAATTACAAACCTGCTACTGCTGCTAGTGGCCACTTCCAGCAGGGGCAACAACAACAAAAAAAAACACTCTCAAAGGAAACATAAAACACCATCTTATTTTTATTTCTGAATTAGCAGGCGGTCAAAGTTTGGAATCTAATTTGAGCCGGGCAGACGGTTGGTGAATGGGAGACACGCAGGGGTTTATATTAAGCCAGAAAGCCACGCTCAGACCAGCTTACTATGACACATGTATTTCGGTTGTATTTACAGCTGAGCCATCTAAAAGCATACGCAGACCGGGGACTGCCTTGGATAAAAGCGCATTCGGATACCGCCCCTCTCCCAACGGTGCACCCCCCCCGCACCACCACCCCTTCCTCCTCTTCAGCTATTTTGGTGAAGGGCTCCCCTCAGGAATTACAACTACCGGACCAGGAATATAAGAGGAACCGAGCCGCAACTGCCGCAGGGCTAGTGGCGGGTTTTTTTGGGAGCGAGCCGAGCTGCCAGGCTTCGACTCCGACGATGGCGGCGAGGCGGGGCGCTGCCAGACGCCCCCCAGGACCGCGTTTCGCCGAGAGCGCGAGCGTGACACAACTACGTCAATCTGCTGTTCCCCGCCCCCTCCCCAAACCTCCCCGCCCCCGTGCCCCCCCCCCCCCCAGCTCCCGCACCCCCGCCCCCCGCCCCCCAGCCCCCACGAGTGACTGAAGCAGGAAGGTATGCGCTGCCTCCCTGCTGACGTGCCCAGTCTGTCCGTGCTGGAGGTTGCGAGGGCAGAGAAGTGTGAACGTCTGTTGGACGGGAGGGGGTGGGGGGTGGGGGGGGGGGGTGTGGGACTGTGCGGGGGAGGGGGTTCGAATGGGCCAGAGGAACAGCAGCAGGTGGTCACACGCACTGCAGAGGGAGGGCCAAGCAAACGCTCTCCCTCAGTGTAAACCACCATCACCTCGTCTAATAGCCCCCGTCCAAGCAGGCACCGAGGACGACCATTTTGGGACTTAACTCGCACGCTTCTATAATAGGGCTCGTGCCAGGCCAAGGGGGAGAGCGGACAGAATGCGCAGGCTTCGCCGCCCTTGTGACGGAGACTCTGAGACGTCATAGCAACCTTCACAGGGCAACGTTCACAGCCAGCTCACAGAGTAGTCACGACAAACCAACGGCTAATTAGCTTTAAGGAGCAGCAGTCGCATGGCGGTACGGCCCAAGAGTTCTCCCGCGAAGGCCCCGTATGCGCCAGCAATCACCTCCCCCCCCCACCCTAACCCCCCCCGGCCCCCCGCCTCGCCCCGCCCCGCCCCGTGCGGCCGGCCCAGCCACGTGCACCGCCCCGAGCGCGGATTAGGCCTGGGCGCATAATGGCTTCCAATCTGGCAAATCTGCAGGTAATCTTGGATGGAGGGTTCAGGGGTCAGGGTTCTGCAGCTGCACCGGGGGGGGATCAGCGAGCGGGGCGGGGCCCATCTGGGTCTCCAGGCCTGTCCCGGTCAGCCCGGCGTCCCCTCCACATGAACCCCGGCTGACTGGGAGAGAGCATGTGATGGGGGTGGTGGGGGTGGGGGGCGAGGAGGGGAGGGGCGGTCTGGCTCAGGGGCGCACCGCGGGGAGGCGCTGGCCCGACGCACCGGAGCGGGGTGGGGGGGGGGGTAGGGGACGCAGGTGCGACCGCCCGCCAGGCCGAGCCCCCGCACCCCCCCCCCCTTCCGCCTCGCCGCGAGCACGTCCGTGGAGGCTTCGCCTGGAGAGCGAGCCCTGGGAGGCGAGCCGAAGCGGCCGGAGAGAGCGAGCCCTGGACGGCGCAGCCCGTTCGCGAGCCGCGGGAGGGACGCGAGCGCGCTGGGCGGCGGAAGCCCGCCGCGGAAGTCCAAAGTCTGAAGGACAACCGAGGTGAAGCTACGCTACGCTGCGAGTCGCACGGCCACCCCCCCCCTCCCCTCCCTGCTCGCCGTCACGTGTCACCTCCCCGTCCTCCGTCTGACGGACAACAATACAGAAAGGAGACGGGCAGGGGGCGCACCCCCCTCCCTCGCTGAAGGGAGCGGGCGGGCGGGGCGGGGGGGGCTCATATCCAGCCAGGCTGCCGAACGGTCCGCTCGGCGATTCGCGATCCCACCTGAAAGGACCGCCGGGGGGAAGAGGTCACCGCACTGCGCCCGGGAGGGGGCCCGTCCCACGGCGAAAAATAACTTGAGAAACGCAGAGCGACGCGGTGGAGTTTACACGCTACAGACAGGATGTTACACCTCGCGATAAGGATTTATTTAGCGCGTGTGTGCGTGAGAGACAAGCCCAGGCCCGCAGCCGCTCTCCTTCAGATACTCTCTGCTGGAATTTCACACCTCTGTGCAGTCATTGTACCCCCCCCCCCCCCCCCCCTCCCCTCACACACACACCCACCACCACCCCCGCCCCCCCGCCCCCCCAGGATAAATACTGGCTGGGAATAACCGGAGAGAAGGAGGCAAACAGAGGCCCTCTGCGAATTAGCCGCGCGCGGCGCCGTCGCCAAGGAGACGGCCGAACGAGGAAGCGCGGGGCGTGCCGCCTTCACCCCCGCCTCGCGCTCAGGCCCCGCTGTTCCGCCAGAAATCAGACGCAGAGTTCAAGCGCACTTCCCCTTTACGCCTTTTTTTAATTTAGGGGGGGAGGAGCGGGTGAGTGGAGCTGGGCGAGTTGTCGAATGTTTGAAAAAAATTAACACTTTCACCCGACTGCTGGTTAACGCTCAAAACTAAAAGGGGATGACTGAGAAAAAAGAAGAAATTAAAAAATAAAATCATCATTACCGTGTCTGTGATGGAGCCAACAACAGATGAGTTTTACAGGGGGGGGGCTAGGTGAACATCAGGCATTTGGTTCAGTAAGTCAGCAGACCAATAAAATCTGCCCGTCCTCTAATTGGGCACCAACACTGCCCCTCCCCTCCCAGCCCCTTTCGCCCACCTCGTCGCTCACCGAAACCCAGCTACCAAAACTCCCGCCAAGATCCTACCCCCCCCCCCCCCCCCCGGCCGGGGAAGAGATTTCAGGATTTCCTCTCTCTAAACACACAGAATGCCATTTCAGAAAAATGAGCAAACAAACAGGGCCAGACGCGCTTCCGACGGCGGCGGCGGCGGCGATGGCAGCGGCGGCGGTGGGTAAACACGGACGGCGGGACAAACGGAGCCTCTCGCCAGAAGAGCCGGGGAGCGCCAGGAGCCAAACGACTACACGACAACAAGAGGACTCCTGTGACAAACGCACAATGCACACACCGCGCCACCACCACAACCACCGCACCGCGCACCACACACACACACACACACACACACACACACCACGCACGCACACACACACCACACACACACACACACGCACACCGCACCCCACACACACACACACACACACACACACACACGCACACGCACCACACCACACACAACACGCCACGGCGACCACACACACACACACACACACACACACACACCACACGCCCCACACACACAGACACATACACACACACACACACACACACCACGCAGCACACACACACGCACACACACACACACGACACACACACACACGCAGCACACACCGCCACACGCCACAACACACACACGCCACACTCCACTCTTAAGCTGTTTGCTCTGAAAAAATGAGCAGTGCTTGTGAGGAACCGACAGCAGGCTGACTGGCAAGCTGATGGTGAAAGCAGTTTCTTCTTTTCTTTTTTTGTCTTTTCTGGGGTGTGCAGGCATTGTTTTTTCGCGAGCTGCGGCGTGGTGGTTCCACCCTGCCTGCGGCCTGCGTCTAGCCTCCCCCCCCGAAACGCCGCGCCGGGGGACCGCAGAGCCGGACGGGAGGCTCTTCCTGCAGGGGTGCGCAGTGCAGCGGTGAGGGGGAGGGCGGGGGGAGGGGCGGAAGATGGCAGTCAGACGCGCGTTTCATGTCAGCCACAGTGTGGGAACGCAGCTGACGTGCAGGTGTCAGACGGCACGTTCCAGTAAGTTCTCTGCAAGTGCCCCACCCAAAACACCCCCCCTCCCCCCTCACCCCCCGCTCCCCCTCCCCCACACACACATCACGGCGTCTTGGCTCACGCGTAGCATCTACCAAGATCTGCATCACCTTCCCCCCACGTGATTTCCTCCCTCGTTTCAAAAGCCTCCCCTCCCCCCCCACCGACGCTAGGCTACGCTAACCCACGCCGTCCGGCAGCCTCCGTCTTCTGCGCCCGTTCTGCCGCCCAAAGCGCCGCCGCGATGGAGAGACCGGGGGGCGGCCGCATTGCGGGAGGAGCTGATTGGCCAGGGGAGAGCTGGGCGGTAGAAATCAAACGTCTTCCAATCCTTCGGCGAACGGTCCGCGCGAATCCGCCTCCGACCGCGCGGGGACGTGAAAGCGTCCGGAAACAGGTCCTGGGGCCGGGTCGTCTCGCGCGGACGGGGATTCGCCAGAGGTCGGGGGGGTCACCGCGATTCCACAAACAGCATAAACAAGCAACAAAAAATACGCCTCACGGTCGGTATGGCAACAGAGTTCTGACTAATAAGTAGAGTTTTAATAGCGTCCACGGGGGGGGCGGTAGGAGAGCCACATTAAGCAGGCCTCCGGTTCCTCGGCCAGGTCAGTCGCACTGACGCACCCGGCCCACTTTCCCGCCAATTATTTCTGAGAACCCGGGGAAATGAAATGAAACGCCCCTGCCTGCACCGGCAGCGCGCACATCGAGAGCTCACCGGGGCGAATCACTTCACCTGGGCTTAACGTCACCTCAAAACTGCTCCCAAATGCTGCTTAATGCGATTCCTGATAGCAATATGTGTGTTTCCATTCATTTTAATAGTGCATATAAGGTAACACTTTGCTCGGATGCACCAGTAAAATGAATCAAAATACACATACTGTGTATTTTCATATCTGAAATGAGTGTTGTTGCGTTTGACGTGCCACGCTCTACAGTACTGCAGACAGCAGCAACTGAGCGAAGGCTAACGCATCACATTACAGGCATTTAGCTTACACAACTTTTTTACACGTCACATGCTGAGGCAACGCAGGTTAAGTACCGCGCTCAAGGGGACAAGGCCAGCGTCCCACCCGGGAATCGAACCCGCGACGTCAGGTTACAAGACCAGCTCCTTGCCCGCTTGCGCTACGCTGCCGCCAAGCGCGCGCAGCCGATGAGAAAGCAGCCCTCGCACTAATCAGAAGGGTTTCTGGGAAGCCGCGGCAGCAACCTTTACGGGGCACGCTGGAGAGCCACATGCTGTATGAAAGTCAGCCCCTCCCCATCGTCACGGTCCCTGGCGCAGGCTCCCCTGCCCTTATTTGAATGCCTAATCTCTGTGACGGGCGGCGTCTGCGGGAGCTAGGCTAGCACGTCGAGAGCGCAGCTTCGCACCGCGCGCGCTCGCTAGACCAAACACTGGACATGGGGGGGGGGGGGTGTCACCAGCGCCATTAAGAAGCTCCTCTGGATCCTACCCAGTTAGCAAAGGCTAACTCCCCGCCGCCCAAATTCTCACATCACCATTTCTCTCTTTTTTGTGCTGACGCACTTCCTCAAATTATTACGACCATTCTCACACATTTCTTTCGTGAAAGTCGGGGACGGGGACGGGGCGGGGCGAGGGGGTATGTTTAGCATCTTGCTTTCCCACCGCCGAGTTTCCCCCCCTCACCCCCCCCAGTAAAGATTCTGACATTTAGAAGCCGTGGCCCCAGCCCCAGCCCCACTCTCCTCCCAGAATATAATCTACCCTGTGTCTCCGCCTCAGGTTTACCTTGGGTCACTTCCCCCCCCCCCCACCCCACCTGTCACTCCCAGGCCAGGGGTAACATTTGGAGGGCCTGCCCGCGGGGCGGAGGGCGAGGCTCCCGTTACAGACGCCGCCGTCGGTCTCCCAAAAAGGGCCGTCTAGCTCTGCTCCCCGCGCTGAGGTTTTCGGTTCCAGGAAGAGCCGCCCGGGCAGCAGACATAACAGGCCCCGGCTGGAGACGCTCCCAGACACCACAACAAGGGCCCGGCGGGCTAAATGGGGCGATGATCTCAGAGGACAGCGGCTCTGACGGCGGTTCGCGCGCACGTCCACATCAAAGACGGGGGCCTCGGCTGCGCAGCTGGGACTGTCACCGCCGCAGCTGCGCAGGGCGGGGGGGGGCAGGGCAGCGACACGCAAACGCACACCGGCAGCACACACGCAGTCGCAAGCGGACACACTTGGGTCAGCTCACACGAACGCGCACACACACACACACAGACACACACGTGAGCACGCACACCTATGGACACACACACACACACACACACAAGGCACACACAGGAGCACACACTTCCACATACACACAGGCACACACACACACACACAGACACACACACACACATAAACAGGCACACACATGAGCACGCACACATACACACACACACACAATATCAAGTAACACATACATGCAGGCAGACTATTTTCACCTCAAAAACACAATCGCACACCACTAGCTCCGCCACAGAAAGGCACAGACGCGTGTACATAAAGGCTCGCAGTTTCAAAGGCACGGTTTCATAATTACAGAGAGTGAGGCACATCTGTTAAAACAAAAGGAGGAGTTTGGACTTTGTAAGGAGAGCGCAATCAGAGATGGCGAAGGCTCCCGCAGACACAAAATGGTGACCTTCCAACGTTACTGCACAGTGACACTGTCAGTGTAATCACAGACAGGGACAGCTTCCTCTGCTGCTCAACCACCCCCGCCACCCCCCCCCCCCCACACACACACACACACACACACACACACAGTCCTGGACGGGAGCCATGTCTTCAGACTAGCCCAAACCCCGTCTGAAGGACGCAAGGAGGGAGAGGGCCCCCATTTCCTCTCTTCAATTTTCTTTGGCAAACGCTTCCGTGGGAACCCTGCAAGTCCGGTTCCCGTATGAGGGGTTGGGGGAGGGGGTTGGGGTTGCGGGGGGGGTGGGGGATTGGGCGTACAAGAGGTTGAGGAAAGACAAAGCAGGAGAGAGAGCTACCATCAGCAAATACAGCCAGATCTTTCCGTTCGGCCCACTGCCCTGAGGGAAACGAGAGGGAAGTGGCGTTGCAAGGCATTCTGGGAACTACAGGAGTATTCAGGATTGTTTTCATGTTCAAATCCTGGACATCTTAAATCTTAAATGCTGGGGATTGTCAGACCCATACTATAGCCATTCGTGCTCACAATGTGCACTAAAAGGCACGGGAAGGACAAAAGGACAACACTAGCATACGTTTCACTTGGGCTGACAGTTCATTACTGCTTGTTAATTCACACAAAATTAACTAGAATTTATCTTATTGTTTTTGAGTATTTTTTGAGAGCTCTGCCGGTAAATGAGCGATGACAGGGAGCAGAGCGAGAGCGAGCGGGCTCAAAACAGCACAGCTCATCTCTGGAGCGCGTCCACACATCATGGCCGGGACTTCTCAAAACTGCCGTTGTTCTTCTGGAAGTTATCCGAGAAGAGCAGAAGTTAAAGTGGCATCTAAAAGCAAGATAATTTAATTTGGGACGCTTTTTTAAAAGCCCGCTCCAATCCCCCCCCCCCCGTCCTTACGCTAATGGACGCTTCGCATCGACCCATTTGCGTCTGCGGACATGCATTTGCTCCTGCTCCTGAGTCCTGCCCGAGAGTGCTGAGGAGAAACGGAATGTACTTTTTCAATTTCCAATTTCGGTCCGAAGCGGAAATAACACGGAACATGGAACCGACGGGGGGGGGGGGGATTTTTTTTTAAAAACAACAAAAAAACATATTTTCTTTGTGTTCTGGACCCGGACGGCGATATCTGCCGCATGGTTTGAACCCGTGAAGACGGCCATCGGCGTAACTCGCACACAACCGGCTGCTTTCCTCGGGCACAGAGGCGGTCCTTCTCACAACGCATTCACGGTCGACGGTCGCAAGAGTTCGGAAGGCCCCGTGGAGCTCTGGCTTTACGGTCAAAATACTTTTTTCTTTTTGGCGTCAGAGGGGCCCCCTTATTTGAATGCCTCTTCATAAAAATATTTAAAGAGGCGATGGCAAAAAATTCCTGCCTTTATGGCCCAGTAAACCCTGCGATCGCAGAGCGCAAGAGGTCGGGGAGTCCTTTGGACCCCGCGAAAACAAGCCCCGGGCTTCTCCGACGCTCTCCACGTCACATGCTCCCCCATCCCGGCACTTTTTGGTAATTTGTATTTGTCCTAATACCTGTAAGCCTGTTCTCCTGCCTAGTTGGCTATGCAGAGGTTAGGTCAGAATAGCGTTCACTGTGTGATCTAAACTGTGTTCCTGGCTAGAAATAGCTGTACAAAATAAGTATTGTACCTTACTGAACCTGTGTTTTGTAGTTGTCCATGAGCATGAAATGCACTTTTTGTACGTCGCTTTGGATAAAAGCGTCTGCCAAATAAATGTAATGTAATTTAATGTCCTCAGAAAACAGGAGAGATTTCCGCGGGTGACCGTAGCGTCATTTAATACTTACTTCGTTTAATTTTCCTTTTTTTTTTTTTTTTTTGGTATGCCAATACCCTTTGCAGAAATTGGCCTTTTGCAAGAGCCGGCTTTAAAAAGAAGGTGCGATCAGCTCTCAGAGCTGCCTTTAAATGGTTAAGCCGGCCGGGGGAAAAACGTCAATAGCTCTGTGCGCAGTGGGTTTCTGGTCAGCTGAGCGAGCAGGAAGGCAGACGCACACTCCCCCCCCCCCCGAGTATTACTTACGGGGCACTGGAACACTAGCAGGCTTTTTTCGGGCGCCCCGGTCGAGTTCTGGCGCACGTGCGCTAACATGTGACAGTCGCACAGGCCCGGAGCAGAACGAGCCAGCAGACACTGCAGACACAGCCGCTCCTCAGTGCTCGCTCAGGGGCACGCACAGACGCACAAACACACTCACACACACTCACTCTCTTTCACACACACACACACACAAACACTCTCTCTCACACATACACACACACACACACACAAACACTCTCTCTCACACACACACACACTCACTCTCTCTCTCATACACACACAGACACACACACGCTCACTCTCTCTCACACATACACACACAGACACACACACACTCACTCTCTCTCCACACCACACACACACACACACACACACTCTCTCATACACACACACACAACACTACTCTCTCTCACACATACACACACACACACACACACACACGCTCTCTCTCTCACATACACTACACACACACTCTCTCTCACACATACACACACACACACACACACACACAAACACTTTCTCTCACACACACACACACAAACATGCCTTTCACCATACATACACACACAGACACTTCTCTCACACACACACACACACACACACACACACACACAGACACAGACGCACACACACACACACACACTCTCTCTCATACACACACATGCTCTTTCACACATACACATACACACACAGACACAGACACAAACACTCTCTCTCACACATACACACACACACACACACACACACACACACAAACACTTTCTCTCTCTCACACACACACACACACACGCAATAGATCCAAACCATCAGGTTAAGTCGAGGAGACGTCCTTATCCCATCACAATAAATCACATCAAAGCACCTAAAACGAGCCTCCAACAGTTCCCCATGTCCAGCCAAAGACCTTCCCATCAAAATGGTTTTCAACAACGGCAGGGACTGTTCCAGGGAGCCGTTCAATTTTCCACATCGTGCTTCTCAAAACTATTTACACCAACCTGCTAGTTAAATAGATTATTTTTAAATAAATTACAACGCTGAAGATTTGTCCAAACATGGGGCTAAAGGTGACTGAGCGCTTGGCGTGCTGTATGTGAATGTAGCGCTCTAACAGAGCCAGATCACACTCAACACGAGCCAAAGCAGAACGGCAGTGCTTCAGCCTCGGTGCTTCAGCCTCAGTGCTTCAGCCTCGGCCGGACGCGATTTCTGCCACAGGCAGCGCCTCCACGTAAGGATCGGCCTCGAATTTAAAAATCCACATCAACCCCCCCCCCCCCCCCCCCCCCCCCCCCCCCGCTTCTTTAAGGAATCGTTACTACTGCTGAAACCACCCTCGAGCCAGGCGCGGTGGGAACAAGCCAGACAACCAATTACAATCTTCGCATTTCAAACGCCTTTATCTGGACTCTCCGCGTAGGGCACGCGCCCTTCAGTATCAGGCCAGTATCGTGCGTAGGGAGGATTTTGGGGGGGGTGGATGTGGAACGATAGGGAGCTGCTCAGAATTCTCACGCGCGTCACGGGGGCGTTTGACGTCTGCGGGCCGTGACGTCACGGCCCGTCTGTAAACCCGGGGGGGGACCCCGGAGGCGCTGGACGCGCTGACGAAAAAGAGGCCAGATAGATCTGCCGCAATTCTGAGGCCATAGGAGGAGAGAAGCCTGGTCCCCAGCTTTCTATTAGTCACGGCAAAAACCAATTTCAGTCCACCTTTTTAAACCGGCCCACCCCCCCAAAACGATATTCATCAGCCTCAGACGGAGCACGCTCGGTCCCGTAACCATGGAAATGGTGATGAGGCAAAAATTCCTTTCGTATCTCCATATTGGGCGCGTTGAGGCTGAGCGAGGCGCTGCAAAGGAGCCCGGAGCTAATCGCTCTCGCGGCTGAAGTGGACCTGCTGAAGAACCCCGCGAACGGAACAGGTTTTCAACCAATTAGGTAACAGCCTGAAAGCCACTTGACCCAAAAAAAAAAAAGAAAAAAGAAAAAGGGCATGCAAATACTAAAGCGGCTGTGTGTGTGTGTGTGTGTGTGTGTGCGTGTGTATGTGTGTGCGTGTGTGCGACAACTGGTCATGCAGTGCTTAAAGAGACTGCCAGGACTTACCTATTTCCAGTGATCCAGACCAGGGCATTCGGAGAGGGAGAACATGTGGAGAGAAAAAGAGAAAGAGAGGACAAAAGATTAGTGCAAATTTCAAAGAAGGCTGTGTGTGCAGCTGCGCTGGCCTATTTGTGTGTGTGCATGTGTGTGCATGATGCGAGCACACGTGTGCATGTGTAGGGTGCGTGTCACTGTGTACATGGGTGCATGTGTACACTAGGAAAACCAGATAACTGTGTATGAGAGGCAGACGCGCTGGAGAGGTCATAAACCAACGCGGTGTTTTGGGTGCCAGAGTTTACTGAAAGCAGAGGTGGAAATAAACGCGAGTACTCCATTTCTGACGGAATGCAGAAAATCCGCCTCTTCCCGTGCGATTACCTGCGCCTCGGGAAAAGACTGCTTTAAGTGACGTGACCCGGGACATTAATCACCCGTGTTAGGGTTTCGGCTTCACGTCGGGCTGGCCTGACCCAGCAAGCTGGCCTACTGCAGGGTCTCAGGAACCACTGAGCCAAGGCAGTGTCAGAACTGGCCTACTGCAGGGTCTCACAGACCCAAGGCAGTGTCAGAACTGGCCTACTGCAGGGTCTCACAGAGCCAAGGCAGTGTCAGAACTGGTCTACTGCAGGGTCTCACAGAGCCAAGGCAGTGTCAGAACTGGCCTACTTGCAGGGTCTCAGGGCTCACAGTAGGCAAGGCCACATACACAGAGTGCATCAGGACTCTGAACACAACATTATCCACAAGAGCCCCAAATGTGCAACTAAAAAGAATGAAGATATTACATTGACTATTGTTTTAAAACAACACTGTTTCCAACAGAACTGGCGCTGTTATACATTTCACAATAAAGTGTCAATGAATTCACAAAAGCTCACAAAAACTTCAAAAGACGTAGAACTACTGGTCTGGTGCAACCAATTATGAACAGGGTACAACCCTGTTTGGACTGCTAGGAGCTCCTCTGGCAAAATCAAAGATCTCCCAGTACAAAGTGGGCACATGTTACCCTGGTAACCGTCTTATGAAGAGGTGCCAGGGATGTGCCAGGATGTGCGTAGATGTGCGGCAGTGAGGGGGGATGTGTGAGCATCCGTGCGTGCGTGCGTGTGTGTGCGCGCGTCTGTGTGGGTGTATGCGTGGGTGTGTGCGCACGTGTGTTGGGGGGATGGCTTTCTCACAGTGGGGGAAGCCTGTAGACGACGGTGCATATTTAATTACCATTAAGGCCACTACGGCTGAATTTCTCTGTCTCAAAAAAAAGACAGAAACAGAAGCAGAGCTCTACTAGCAGAATGGCAGAAAACAGGGCTGCTCTGCACCCCGTCTCCTGTCCGCAGAACAGGAGAGAACAGCCTAAGAGCCCTCTGTTCCGGGAATCTCCCATCAAGCAAGAGAAACTGAGGGGTAAACCAGCCCCAGCACCCCACTGCCTCAGACGGGTCAGCGGACACCACGGCCCGGCTGCCCGCCGCTCGGAATTCTGGGCCGCGGCAGAGGCCGTCGCAGTCCTCCTGGAGGACATCCGGTGGAACCCCCCCGCCCCTTTCCCCAGCAACCCAGAGCTGTTTTTAGACGACAAAAAAACGCTCAAATCCGAGTCTGCGTCCGTGTGATCTTCTCTCCCCCCGCTCGGGGGCGGACAGACAGGCGGAGCGGCAGATGTCGAGCGTTAAAGTCCTCGCGCCTGGCGACGCGGGGACGCCGCCGTGGCAACCGGGCCGGCACGCAGCCTCTTTAACTTTAAACGGTCCCCGGGTCCAGAGCCGGCTGCTGGCACAAACGGCTCACACTGGCGTTCAGGTGTTCAGCCGCACAATTCGGGTTTTCAAAATATTTCTGAAAGACGTTTCAGTTGTACCGATCGCACGGTGTTCAGTGGCCACGAATAGTGTGTTCGATGCTGCTGCACCACTTTCTCGGTCCACGACGGCCGGGGTATGCCCTCAACCCCTACCCCTAGCCAAACCCCTGCACGGCCCGTGATTGGCTGCCCCAGTCACTTCTTGTTAAGGGCCACCAAACTCCTAGAGCCGGCTCGGTCTGGGTCTGAGACTTTGAGAGGTCCGAAAATATTCATTTGTGATGAAGTGTTATGACACAGGCACCCCCCCCACCCCCACCCACCCGCCCCTTCCCGGCCCGTTCGCACCATCGGACAGGTCGAGCGGGATTGAGTTCAGAGAACGCGGCAGTCACGTGACTCCATCTCCGCACATCATGTCCTTTCCTTTACATCAGGGATTCTTCCTCAGCGACCGCTCTTAAAGACAAGCCACAGCCCCCCCCCCCCCCCCGCCCCCCAGGTCAGAAAGCCGATGAAAGCAAGACGGGTCTAAAAGTACCCCGGCACTCCGACCCAATGAATCGCGTAAGAGCGTTTCAAAATGGCCGCTCGCTCCGGCTCCGGCTCGCAGGAGAAGGCTGTCTCATATCTGGCACTGGCGAGGGCAGAGGACAACGGACATTTTGTCTTCGAGGCCTCCCAGTCTGCAGCGGTGTGCAAACCGAACGTATTTAAGAGCAAATCTTTGTCATAACAAAAACAGGAAACTATACATAACGATATTACTGTAGCACTCTAACTACGTGACATTTGACTGCGCAGAGCTTGCGCAATGAATAGCTCGGGGCACAAGATGACAGGCCAAAGGAACAGAAAGCCGGGGGGGTTTTAGGGACGCTGATCTGTCGACCCCGGGCCCTGCGGTATCATCTGAGAGTCATTACTTTTTATTATTCACTTAATTAACAACTCACTTCATACTTAGTCATTTAATTACAGACACTTTCTGGCTGAGGAGGGCTTGATTTATGAAGAAGTTGAGAAGGAGAGGGCCCCCCCCCCCCCTTGACTCAGAGTCAGAGTCTTGGGGCCGGACACGGTGACACAAGGAGAAAACAGAAACACACAAGCCGTCAGACCGCGGCAGAGCCTGCAAGAATGCACTGACTTAACCTCCTAATCCACAGCTAGAGGCCTCACAAGGAAATCGTTCTTATCGTGAACCTGACACCACGGGATTGAGAAACAGGCACTTTCACCCGGCTATTATTTCTGCTCGTTACCGATGGGTGTCACTGTATATAGTACGCGTAGCCACCGAAGTGGCTGTTCTCGCAGTGAAATCAAGGGGACGGGTACAAGTGCAGCAAGCACCAGGCAGTGTGTGTGTGTGTGTGTGTGTGTGTGTGTGTGCGCGCCAAGGAGCCCCATAATGCACTGCACCGGCTGAACTCCCCGTGCAGCGCCCTTCCGCTCCTCTACACATTTAGCACGAGGCGGTCAATAACGCTGCGGCTACAATGCCAGCGCCAACCTCGCCCTACGGGCACCCGCCCGCACGCCCACCCCCACCCCCACCACCCCCCACCCCGCGCGAGAAAGCTACCCAACACACTTCTAATCCTCTCTCCCTCTCTTTATTCAGTCAGCAACACCTGACTGAAACGTGAACGCTTCGAACGTGTAACGCGACACCCGCCGTGGTTCTTTTAATCTCCCCAGACAGGCAAATGACAGGGAAAGCGACCGGCTTTGCGTAGCCTAGCGCCTGTACGCGCGCGCGCGGGGGGAAACGGTCGGGCGACGCCGGCGGCTCTCTCACCGCCACCAGGATCTCATTTGCAAAACCACTAGAAAGCAGGAGAACCGCAGACCCGCCCAGACAAACAAACGGGCCGAACGGGGGGGGGATCGGCGGAGCAGGAAATTGGCGATCGTCGTCGGCGGCGACGGGAGGAAAATGGCAGGCAGGAAACGGCTAGCGCGGCGTCGCGAAAGACCTTCTGGGCGACGTCCTCGCCCTCAGCTACGGAAAACGTCCCGTACGGCTGAGCGGGCGAGCGTCGGCGCTTCTAAGAAACGTATGCAAAGGCTCGGCGAGGAAAAAAACCGGCTGTTCCTCCTGAGAGGAAGGTAACGGGACGGCCTGAAGCCACGGAGGGGCGCTCGCCAAAAAAGTGTAAAAAAAAAAGGGGAGCGCGTGCAGACGCCGACGGGCGGGCGGGCGGGACCGAGCGGGGGCGCGTCCAAAGAGGATCCTCTCTAGACAAACAGCAACACGCTCCTGTTTCCCCCGTTCCAGAAAAGATCCCCCCTCCCCCCTCCCTCCCTCCCCTCCCTACTCCCCCCCCCCCCCCCCCCTGTCAGTTTCCCCCTTGTTTTTGAGCCACAAGGAGAGCGAGGAGGCCCTGTTCCCCCCCCCCCCCACCCCCACCCCCGAAGCGAATCTGTTTTATTTTTCTCTTCCCTATCTGTATGGGGCGCGATCTTCCCCCGACGCGCAGACAAGCCGGGGCCTGCCGGCCCGGGAGCGAGCGAGGAGCGGCTCCGCTCGACGCCCCGAACCCCCGTCCGGCCCCGGCGGAGGCGTCCCTCAAAAAAAAACCGCCCCCTCCGCGTTCTGAGCGCCAGCGCGAGCGTGGCGAGGGGAGCCGACGGCCGGGCCGGCTAGACCCGGCCGACCGGCAAGTGTGTCAGCGCACGTACGCGCGGAGCGGATCGGATCGATAGGCCCTGTTGCTCTACTTGGGGGGGGGGGGGGGGGGGGGGAATGGCGTTATTGCAAATCAATGGCGAGGCCGATTCGCCCGCATCGATATTATCAGCCTAATGACATGGAATAATAAAGTCATAATCAAGCCGCACCGAGGGGATTGAGGTCATCGAAAGTTCCGTCAGGGTCATCACGCTGCCCCAGATTCAAAGTCCCGGAGCAGAGATAGTGTGTACGCAGCAGAGAGAGAGAGAGAGAGAGGGAGAGAGAGAGAGAGAGAGAGAGAGAGAGAGAGAGGGAAGGAGAGAGAGAGAGAGAGAGAGGGAGAGAGAGAGAGAGAGAGAGAGAGAGAGAGAGAGAGAGAGAGAGAGAGAGAGAGAGAGAGAGAGAGAGAGAGAGGGGAGAGAGAGAGAGAGAGAGAGAGAGAGAGAGAGGGGCCGGTGGGCGATACAGAGATATGTATATATAGCCACATCCAAACTGCAGGGAAAGAGGTAGGATATCTGGCTCATCCTGTTCTGGTGAAAAAAAGTCACAAATACCACCGAGGGAGGAAGCTGGGAGATTGAAACACGAGCCGCCTACCCCCCCCCCCCCACCTCCCCACCCTCGTCCCCACCACCCCCGCCCCTCTCTCCCTCTCTCCCTCTCTCTCTCTCTCTACTTGGTTTTAAAGCACTTCAGATGACCTTCGCTCTGCAGTTTCCACGCAGTGTGTGTTTGAAGAGTTTTCGCTGGTGTCTGTGCATGCCTGGAGGACGTCTACACACAGCTACTGGAGCTGAGCGAGTGAATGCCATAGTCATCAGTACAGGGGATGAAAAAGCCACCACACACACCCGTACGCACACACACACACACACACACACACACACACACAGGTATGCGCACACACATACACACGCTCATACACGCTCACTCACACTTACACACGCACACAGACATACACACATACTGGCTCACATACGTTTGCATACACACGCACATACACACGCACACAAGCAGGCACACACACAAAGGCACGCAAACACAACACACACCACTCTTTACGGCCAGCAGGATTTCACGTGCTGGAATGCCTGGGTTATAATCCCTGCTCCATGCAGTCCAATGGGAGGCCAGGGGAGGCGGAAAGAAGATTAAAATATCAGCAGATAACCTTGCAGCAACCCAAACACTAACCCATTTAAATGAGAAGGACTAAGACAATTACGTCACGTTTTTTTTCCTTCGGAATGGTTTCGAGCCGAAAGCAAAAGGAAATGTCAAAACATCCGTGCCCGCCCCTCTCTTTTCTCAAACCAGGAACTAACATTTTCCCTGGAAATACTCCATTTTCAAAACAAAACTGCCAAATTACAGAACAGGGGTGAAGTGTAAAAAGAGACAGACAGACGAGGGTGATTAATAGACTGCAGATTACAGATACGGATGAGAAAAGCGCTGACCGCCATGGCGGGATCCCGCTCGGGGCAGCTCCAGACCCTAACCGGTCTACAGGAGAGCTGTAGCGCGATGGCCGGCGTGTCTAAGCGGGGCGCGGGCGGGAGCGGCGGCGGCGGCGGCCTCGTTATCACGGCCCGGCGGGACGGCGGAGCGGAATGTGGGTCAGCTCCTGACGCGGCGTGGCACGGCCCCCCCCCCCCCCCCCCCCCCCCCCGGGGGTCACGTGGCAGCCAGACCGGGCCGGCCCCGCTGATCCACAGGCCAGGTGGTGCTGCCCCCGCATCGTTAAAGCTGCCCCCTCCCCTCCCCTCCCCTCCACCGGGTCACCTCTGCAGATCTGCTTAGTGCTGTCTGAACACCCCCCCTCCCCATCCTCATCCTCATCCTCCCCCCCCCCCCCCCCGCCAGCATCAGCCAGCCTGCAGATGCACACAGCTCCCTGACTGCAAGTGTCTTACGTGAGCATCTAAAGCCCTCTCTCTCCTCTCTCTCTCCTCTCTCTCTCCTCTCTCTCTCCTCTCTCTCTCTCTCTCTCTCTATTTCCCTCTCTCTCTCTGTCAACCCCCGTCACTCTGTCTCGGTCCAGCTCTCTCTGTCTCTGTCTCTTTCCCTCAGTCCCCGTCACTCTCTCTGTCTCCTTCCATCTATTCCTCTCTCTGCCCCTCTCTCTCTCTCTCTCTCTCTCTCCCCTCCTCTGTCTCTGTCTCACTCCCCCCCCCTCCCTCTCTCCCTCTCTCCCTCTCTCTCTCTCTCTCCGAAAAGAGGATTGGAGTTTTAACTAGACACAGGAAAAACTCCTGAAAGTGCATGCGATGCAAACAGGGATTCCTGGCCCACGTGCCAGGAGCGGATTGGCTCAGTTCTGCCCTGTGGTTGTGGTTCTGGATACCGTGATGTGTGCGTTCCGCCCCCCCCGCCCCCCCGTCCCACCCCCGCTCTAATCAGATAGAGGCCGTGCGGCTGATTAATGATCACGCCACAGTCCTCCAAACGGAGCGCACACACCGCCGCCCTGGAGGGGAGATGGGGAGGGGCGGGGGGGCAGGTGAGCAGCCGGCTAAGACTGGGGGGGGGGGGTTGAAGGGGGCTAGTCCTGTGTAAGAACCTCTTTATCCCCCACCTGCAGCTACGCAGGTACACAGAGCACTCGACAGAGCCTCCCTCCATTCTCACACACACACGCACACACACACACACACACACACACACACACACACACACCACACACACACACACATCCACCCTCCTTCCACCCAGCAATCAATTATCTGTCTAGCCAGGGATGTGGCAGGACACATGAGGGAGGGAGAGGCGGCTGACGGGAGAGGGCTGGCGGCGGGCCAGGACGGTGCGGCGCGGCGGCGGCGGCCCGCGGGAGGGGCGGAGCCAAGGCAGCCGCGCGAGGTCCTCGGGACGAGCACCTGGCCCTCAGGAGCGGCCGCGCCGCGCGAAGGAGCGAAGGAGCGCGGCTCGAGAGGCGGGGCAACCGCCGCGAAAAAACACAACCGCCTCTTTTCCGTCGTCTACGCGCGGCGTCTGTTTTTCACCTGAAAAAACGCCCGAGGCGGAGTCTGCGCACGGAGGTCAATTTGGATTTTCCAAGGTGGAGTTTTTTTTTTTACGTGGAAATGTCCTCTCTTCTCATTAGAGAGAGGTACAGCTGCTAATAGCCGGCTTTAATTGTGTTCATCTGGGCCAGAGCACCGATCCTATTAACGGAACACAACCTTGGGGGGTGGGGTGGGGGGGCAGGTGGTAGGTCGATTTGGGAAGATGAAAAGAGGTGGTAAAATAAAGGGGGGGAAGGGTAGGGGAAGGGTGTGAGGGGATTGGGTGGGGTGGGGTGGGGGGGGCCTTGGGATCATAAAAGTTCTGTGAAAGGGCAGGGTGAAGTTGGGGTCACTTTTCCCCACTGATGCCTTTTTTTTCTTCTTCTTCTTCTTCTCTGGTTTTATTGGCAGGGGGATTTTGTGTCTGTCCTGGGAGTTCAGCTGGAGGTTACCGGCCAGACCCCGGCCATAAACAGTCTGCAGCTTACGGCCCGCGATCCCGTTTGCCGTCCCTCCGAATTCTCTGCCACCCCACACCGCCCCCACCCCACACCGCCCCCACACCACCCCACCCCACCCCACACCGCCTCACGCCGGGGACGAGAAAAGCTGGAGTGTCATAAAAGCCATGTGGCCGGGGGACAACTGGTCAGCAGACTCTCCTCCGCAGGAGGACCCGGGGGGCAGCTCTCCCCAAACGCGCACGGCCTGTTCCCAGCTAGCCGAGCAGCCAGGGCCCGGGGGCCCTACGGGACAGGGCGCTGGAGGTGCGCCCCTGCGCTAAATTTAATCCTGCCGTCACACGCGACGCATGTCCGCAGAGAGCGAGGGGCTGTCCGCCGAGAGCGCCTGATCAGAATGTTCCGTCGAGGGGTCTTTCCCCGGTTTGTGCGGGAGTCGCTGGGAGAAGCATTCCTTCTCCAGTAACTTTTTTTTCTTTTTTCTTTTAAAAAATTTTTTTTCCCCCAACGTTTCAACGTTCGTGGAAACAAAACAAAAAAAACGCGGGAGAGGGGAGAGGGGAGAGGGGAGAGGCGCTGGTGTTTCCACTCAGAATGACAGGAAGTGTCAGAGAAATAACAGGAGCTCAGAGAGGGAGGGGGGAGGGGGGGGAGGGGGGGGGACAGGATGTTGTGGTTGAGGGAAAGGGAGAAAAAAAAGGCTTGAGCTTTCCTCTGTGGAATTCGTCTTAATTAAAAAGGATTGGTGTAATGTGCCTGCTGGGGGGAGGGTATCTCTACAGCAAACGTGTTCAGAAAGGGGGGGGGCGGGCGGGGGGGGGGTTTGGGCTTCTCTTTCCTGTTGGCTCACTGCTACTGGGCAACTCCTCTTTATTGCTGGCGATGAAAACTGAAAGAATAAATGGTTTGTGGGGGGTCGGGTGTGAAACAGATTAATGACCCAGCAAGAGCGCTTTTCATCATTTCGCCCTCGCGGACGAGCGGCTACGTCCCCCCCCCGCCCCCCCCCGTCCCCCCATGTCCCCCCCTCGGCCAGCCGTGTCCCTGTGATTACTGGAGGGGTCAGAGGAGTTTATCAGTGGGGTGCTCATCCATGAGAGCACCCATCCCCAGACCCCGCCCCCTACCTCCTGCCACCTGGTCCACTCAACACCCAGCGCCACACCCTCAGACCCAACCCTTCCACAGCCAATCAGGAAGCTCCGGGCCCTCCACCGATCCACCCATAGCCTCCAGCCCAGAACGCCACCGCGGTTTCTACCACTCCTTTGACATCACACACGCGCAACGCGTAAACTGAACCGCAGAAAGCCCCCACACGTCGCTCCCTGTGTGTGCGAGCGCATGTGTGGCATGTGCTGGGGGGGGGAGGGCGGGGCAGTGGGGTTAGGGGGGGATTTGGGGTCTCAAACTTCAAATCTGGTTTCGGTGAATTCAGATGTAATTTCCTTTTGCTTACATTCTGAACGATGCAGCCCTCGGGCCCCGGTGTACAGTAAGCTAAAGGAGATGGATCTGACCGGCGCGGGCTAGCGGTAACGATCGCTCGGTGTGCGGCAGGCCGCTGCCAAAACTCACTGCTTACTGAATAGCGATGGGGCTCTATTTCCATATTAGCCTGGGCTTCGGGCTTCCTCGTGTTATTGGGATTCGTCTCATGCCCCAGTCTGCGAGCCTGCAGAAAGCACTCTGCCCTTATCTAGAAGGAATGTTGGGGGATTGTCTAGGAGTAAGCCTGCACAGGAAAGAAAACTGTGTGAGCGTGTGTGTGTGTGTGCGTCTGTGTGTGCATGTGTAAGCATGTGTGTGTGTGTGCGTGGGTATGTGTGCGTGTGTATGTGTGTGCGTGCATGTGTGTGTGTGTGTGTGTGTGCAAGTATGTGTGTGTGTGTGTGTGTGTATATGTGTGTGTGTGTGTGTGTGTGTGCGTGCGTGTGTGTGTGTGTGTGTGTCGCGTGTGTGTGTGTGTACGTGTGTGTGCGTGTGTGTGCGTGTGAGCGTGTGTGTGTCTGTGTGTGTGTGTGTGTCTGTGTGCCTGTGTACACTTCTGGCAGAGACGTGCACACGCTCAGATAGCCTCCCCCAGCCCTGGCTAGCAGCATGCTGAAACCTGCTCCCTGCGTTACGAATGGCAGCTTGGACGGTGAGCATTTCCTCTTTGGAGTAGCAGTCTGCAGCTAATGATAACGCTGTCTGCTGCCAGGACTGACACCGATTGATTACTCCCCGTCACCCACTGATCAGGCAGAAAAAAAAGCAACCGCAAGGAGTAACCTCTGCTACTAATACTGCTGCTGCATAATCAATCCTTCCACAGGCAAACTACCCGGGAGCGTTTCTCCCCGAGTCCTCACAGCTGCCAGTCCTTTGGATCTGAGCTACACGGAGGCTAGCCGTACGCGCAGGCTGTCGAAACGCGCGATGAATGCCGTGGCACAACACAGGCCCACTCTCACTCGCCCCCGGTTTAGGCCCTCCCTGTCCACGGCCCGGGACCCGCGCGCGCTACACGACGGGTCTTTAACATGGCCGCCACACGTCTCTCCGCCAGTCAGAAAAGGAGCAGGGGCTCCTTGCTCCTTGCTCTGTGTGCTAACCCACTGAGCAGGCTTCAAAGAGCACACCGTCTCCAGCGAAGCACCGTTTGTTTACCCGCTCTGTAGCTGGCTTTCGCTTTTACGGGAATCTGTGATTCAGAGCCGGAGTGGGTGTACCTGGGTCAGAGCGGAGCGCAAACACCCCTCTGGAGGAGGCCGAAAACCAGCCGCCCAGGTTCTCAGGAAGAGGAGGAAAAGCCACTCTCCACGCAGACAAGGCCCTAGACTAAACTGTTGACAAGAAACATCAAATTGGCCCGCGAACCAGTCTCCCGCAGACACACAAACACAAACACACACACACGCACACACACGCGCATATACACACAAAGGCGCACACAAATACAAACAGTTTCCAGGAACACATTAGCTGTGCACCGCTCAGGACTTTTTGGCTGCTGTACTGAGCCCACATGTCAGAACCAGACCCCATGAGCTCCAAACCAAGAAGGCTTTTTTTTCAGGCCACGCGAAGGACAATACGGGATACGGGAAAGAGCTCGAGCTTCATATACTGCTTACAATATGAGCTGTGAGCTCAATCCTAACCAGGCCCTCACACCCCCCCCCCCCCACAAAAAAGCCCAGCAGGGGCATTTACTGTCATATCACGCTCCCACACTCTCACAACAAGCTCCACGTCCATAACAAAACCAAGGTCACCTCGACCGTAAATGTGTGACATTTTTTTTTTTAGGTGGGTCACGGCACTCCCGCTCGCTGCAGGCGCACGAGTTTGTGGTGTAACCCACCCCACCCCCCCCCCCCGCTTCTCCCCAAGATCACCCCCCCACCCCCACCCCCCCGACAACAGATCACATGACCTGCATACCTGCGCTGAGCCGGAGATGGGGGGAGAGATAAGGGCCCTGCAGGTACAGGCAGGATGAGTGGAAATTCCACCTCCTCACACTGGTGAAAGGGAGGGAGCGAGGGAGCGGGGGGGGTGTGGGGAGGGGGGAGCGGTGGGGGTGGGCGGGGCTGACCTCCGCCCTCGAGACGGGCTCTCCTCCCCCCTCACCGAGAGGAGGATTGCCGTGCCCCGTCTTGCGAAAGTGCGAAGAAGAAGAAGAAGGAAAAAAAAGAAAAGAGAAAAAAAACCGGGTCAACAAGGTTTCAAAGGGCTGCTGCGGCTCTCCTTCCTTCAAAGGCGGCGCGGCCGAGCCCAGGCCTCAAAGTGCAGCACGTGCGCTCAGCGCCCGTGTTCCCCGGGTCATTACACCGCACGCAGAGGAGCAAAGTCGCCCCGCACACCTCTCGCCTTTCCCTCTCCGACAACAGATGCCTCCACCGAGGAACGCCGCTTCCAGGAGTGCCACAGCCACTTTAACCGATTACAGTACAGGAGCCCAGACAGCCCAGAATTACACACACACACACACACACACGCATACACACATTCACACGCATGCACAAACACACACACATAAACATACACACACACCCAGACAGACATAGACACACACACACACACACACACACACACACAAATAGACATACACACACACCCAGACAAATACACACACACACACACACACACAAATAGACATACACACACACCCAGACATACACACACACACACACACACCTTCAGCTGCCTTACACACAATGCGTGACCTTTCACTTACTTCAATCTGTTAAATGAAAAGAGCGTCATCCATCACGCGTCTCCGTGTCCTAATGTTCCTCATCGCTCATTCATGGGAATAAGACCACAAATGAGCCATAATTCATTTCATAAAACGGCCGACGAGCCCCTCCACACACACAGCCCAGCTCGAGTCTCTCACTGGCTCTGAAGCACGTCTTGCAGGAGGCAAAATACAGCTTTAGAGTTCAAGGAAATATACTTTATTCTCTCCAAAAAAAAAATCATATTTTGACGTGAAACCCTTGGAAGGATTTTATAGCGTCTGCTAATGAATTCACGGTGCTCGTCGCGTGAAGGAGTGTTACGGTCAGACCCGACCAAACGATCACTGATCGCTCCTGTTCAAATTTATGTCTGCAGGAAAGAAAGGAAGAAAAAAAAAGCTCCACTGCTGAAAAAAGCTATGCTAGAGAGCGGGCCTCCAATAATCAATGATCGTCAGAGATCCAAGACTAACAGTCACTTGCTGGTAACAGAGCTGGCGTCTGTTTGTGGTGGGGGGAGAAGATTAAAAATAAGATCATTATCTTTTAGGAATTTCTGAAAGAAGGGAGTTATTCTCCATTCACTCCAATGAGATGAACTGTCTGTCTTCACACCCTGAAAATTCTTGGATCAAATTTCTTTTCTTTTTTTTTTTTTTTTTTTTCCCTATGTGATTTTTTTTTCTGTCTTGTACTCTTCCGAATCTGGCAGGGCCTGTGTTTTTCTCCATGGAAACCGACATAACAGACGAACACAGCCAAGCCCCAGCTCGACAAATAGAACCAAATAAAATATATCATCCAACAATTTAGCGCAATGGATTTCCCCCCCCCTCTGGCACACGCGGCTCAGGTTTTCGGGAGAGAGGGGTAAAGATTTTCGTCAGAGACGTCACTCTCGAACGCTCCCGGGGAACTGGCTTTAGAAAGCACAGAAGAACGAAAGCGGATTATGCACAACACAAAATCACCTATAGCGCGCAGCTGTTTACATAAACGCCACGTTTCGCGTTCCAAAACGCAAATACAATTAAACTCGCCGCTCGCCCGGAAAAACAGCCACCCCGCTCAATTCATACGTGACGTAGCTCTCTTAAACGTGGGTATTTATTTTAGTTACGTAAGTTTTTTTTTAGCCCACAAACGGAATGAGTGACGAAGTCCGTTCGCCTTCCAGTTCCCAGTTCGGAGGCAGCAGAATCGCTTCCAAACCTCTTTTTAAAGAAATTTTCCTTTTTTTTTTGCCTGTACAATTTGTTCTACTTTTACTCAGACAAATAAATCAGGAACGAACACAATGAATTAAAAGGGGGGGGGGGGAAGAATTCCCAGAGAGTTAGGAGAAACACAATACACGTCTTCACACCCATATTTGTACAGACGGGGGGGGAACGCAAAGAAACCGTTACATCACCTGCTCAGAGTTCAAATCCACCGCCCCACCCCCCCACCCCCTGACAGGCTGGTCAAACGGAAGGAAGGAGTGAATGACACTGTAAACAGGTGCCCCCCAGCCACCCCCCCTGCCCCCTTGGCCCGGAAGAGAGATGAGCTGCGAGGATTGTGGGGACGGCGGGCGGGGTGGCGGGGCGGCGGGGCGCGTATCCAGGCCAGTGTTACGTAAAGGCCTCCCCCGGGGCCCTCGGAGCTCAGAGGAACGGGCCAGACTGTGCTAAAGCCTCCGGGCTTGACCCAGCACCGGATTACAGCTCTAACTGCTCACCAGCCCGTTAAAAAAAACCCCCCGGTAAGAGTATAATCTCCGCCTGCCCTCGCCCCAGCGCCCCCCCCCCCCCCCGCAAATCCGCAACGACCCGGCGCGCGGTCCGCCTCGCCGACGACCTCCTCGCGTCCGCCCCGCCCCGCCCGCCAACCAACCAAACCGACCGACCGACCTCGGCCGCCGTGGCGACAACAGGAAGTATGCAGGCTGGTTAACTGCCACAGATACGTTTAGCGTGGTGCGGTGGGGTGGCTGGTGGTGGTGATGGGGGGGTGACTGGTGGTGGTGATGGGGGGGTGACTGGTGGTGGTGATGGGTAGGTGGCTGGTGGTGGTGATGGGTAGGTGGGTGTTGGTGGTGGTGGGGGCGGGCGGGGGATGGATGAAAACCATTTAAAGATAAACAGATAAATGTTTTTAGGCTTTTAACCTCTACAAATGTAGCAGCAAAGAGCCACTTGTCTCTGGCAAAATTTGAATTTTGCAGACGCGTTTTGACAGGACGGCGTGGAGCTTACCGCCGCCTGCTCGCGGGGCGTCATTCGGAGACGGGACAGGTGGCGTCCAAGTGGGACACGTCCTTCTCACCCCCGTGGCCCAGCAGTGACCCCCTCCCCCCCCCTCCCCCCCCACGTGGCCCCGGGGCCGCTTGGCATGTTTTCTGGCCCAGCGTTCCACCTCTTGGCCTGTTGGTCTCGGCCAAAAGAAGCCAGACGGCCTTATGGACACCGAGCAATCCAGCCTGAACCAGCTGACACTGCGCCGTCTCTCCACGGCTCCAAGACCTGCTGCTTGCACAGGCTCGGAAAAACCCCGCTGACCACTGGGGGGGGAGGGCCTGTACCTCTGCCTCCTGCAGCTCCCCTCATTCCTCCACGCGCCCCCTCTTTCTCCGCGTCAGAGCGAGTGATGAGGCCTGCGGCCCGGGACAGAGAACGAGGCCGGCGCTCTCCTTCGCAAACGCGAACGTCGTTCCGTCGAATACCTCCGCATTCTTGGTTGCCGTCCATAACACAATTACATAATATCTTTTTTTTTTTTTTTTTCCCTCGCTCCAACTTTGCCTGTCTGACTGTTTGGTCTGGGCTGTAGTTGAATTCCAGACAGAGTTATCACAGTCTGTTTTTTATAACACGCCATGCAGACAGACACTGCTATCCATCCTCTCTCCCCCTTTTCTCTCTTTTTTTTTTTTTTTTTTTTAAATTTTGCGCTCTTTCAAAAAAAGAGAGAGAGAGGAAAAAAAAAAAAAAGATGACTGAATTCCAGCCTCTCTCTCTATCTCTGGGCTAAAATATAAATGGACACTGGCGGCCATTGTATCTGGGGACGCTGTCCGCCTGTCCCGGGGTATGTGGAAGGCCATCGCTGAAATTAAAGCGCATCTGTAAAAAATGTCTGAACGCCGCTGTTGCTGAAACGTCCTTTCACTTCCCCTCACCGCCTATCGCAGGAGGTCGGCTCAGCGCACAGCAAGCCAGAGAATCGCAGATATTACACAAGATGTTTCTCAAATGAATCAGCAGGTCCACTTAACTTCTTCATAGCCAGAGTGTCACCACCCACTCAATGAAGACACGCACCCCTGACCAAAGTCATCGTGCATTTTTTTAAGTCTTCTAAAATTAACCAAATATTTAAATAAATTAACAGTGCCTCGTTTTTTTTTTTTGTTTTACATTTATATTCTTCTTGTTTTTGACTTTGATAATCAGAATGAGGAACACACCCTGCAGGCAGACAGTGGTGCACACACACACCGTTTTTTTGGTGTGACTATCTTAAACACATAATTAAAAATTTGAATTAGATTTTAAAGGGGAAAATGACACGTCTCACTTCAACTTTTAAACTATTTTTTTTTTGACATTGCCCTGACAGACACAGCTAGACTTGAGGCAGGAAATTGACTGGGGTGTTTTTTTCCCATCAGTGGCACCTTAATGGAATACATACAGTGAGAACAGAGTGAGGGAGGCAGGGAGGGAGGGAGGGGAGAGGAGAGGAGTGGAAGAAAATAAAAAAGGAAGTGAGACTGAGAGGGAAACAGCAGTTCAGTCTCTGGAGCTGGGATGTACCAGTTTAGGTTGGCAGGCAAAGAGATTTTCCACTGACATGTTTCCCCAAGGTCTGTCTCTCTCTCTCTCTCTCTCTCTCTCTCTCTTCCTCTCTCTCTCACTTTCTCTCTCTAACCCACACCCCCAATCAAACACACACACACACACACACACACAGCTTTGGAACGAGGGAGAGAGAGAGAGAGAGAGGGAGGGGGAGCCATTTCCTACATTTTCCATTTTCTGAACAATCTTGGCACGCAGGAGGAGGTGACTGGCTCCCTACCAGAGAGCTCGGGGGGATGGTCGGGGAGGGGAGGTGGAAGAAGAAGAACGAAACGAAGAGGACGAAGAAAAAGAATGCGAAGAAGAAGACAAAGAAGACGGAGACGAAGATGAACACAAAGACAAAGAAGACTAAGACAAAGAAGTCGAAGAAAAGACAACAAAGATTTAAAAAAAAACTCATCAGAGCTGAAACAGGAAGTAGCCTGTGGGCTTAAGTGCAAGGAAATGAATATCAAACTGTCTCTCTGCAGCAGCTCACCACAAACATGTTTACAATTTCTGTCTGCCATGAAAAATGCATTCAAAAAAGGAGGCAGTATGCGCACAATTCTACACCGGCCTGGGGTGGAGGAGTATCAACTGACGGCCAGGCATGTAGCTTTGGAGATACTCTACAAGCATTTGGGATGGTGAGGCCCAGTGCAAACTATGCAAGGAGATTCTTTATTTCAATACAGATATGGTCACTCAGATTTTTTTTTTTTTAAAACACCAGCGGGCCTACGCACAACTGTCTGCCTCTCTGTCAGTTCTACAGTCGAGGCCCAGAGAGACGGTCGCTTTCACAAATCAACGTCTTGTTCCCTCCACAAAATGGCCACCCCTCACTGGTCTCCATTCACCTGGGGGGCCACAGATGGCGCTCAGGCTCACCTAAGCTCCGCCCACCGCACGCGACCAGCAGCTTTCGCGCAGTGTCACGGCACCCTGGGAAATGCTTATCCGACATAATCTGTGAGCCAGGCCCAGCATGGCTGGCTGACTGATGGTGGACAGGGCGTTTGCTGCAGCATTTACTTCCATCATAAAAATACCATCTAGACGGTAGACATCTATTGTGTGTATATGTGTACATGTGTATGCGTGTGTGAGGGTGTGTGTGTGCGTGTGTGTGAGTGTGTGTGTATATGTGTACATGTGTATGCGTGTGTGTATGTGTGTGCCTGTGTGTGTGTGTGTGTGTGTGTGTGTGTGTGCATGTGTGTGTGTGTGAGTGTGTGTGTGTGTGTGTGTGTGTGTGTGTGGTGTGTGTGTGAGTGTGATGTGCATGTGTGGTGTGTGGTGTGTGTGTGAGGTGTGTGTGTGTGATGTGTGTGTATATGTGTACATGTGTATGGTGTGCGTGTGTGAGGGTGTGTGTGTGTGTGTGGTGTGTGATGTGTGTGTTATGTGTGTGTGGGATGTGTATTGTGTTGTGGTGTGGGTGTGTGTGTGTGTGGTGTGTTGGTGTAGGTGTGTGTGTATGTGTTGTGTGTGCGTTGTGGGGTGTTGGTGTGCTGTGTGTGGGTGTGTGAGTGTGTGGGGTGTGTGGGTGTGTGAGGTTGTGGTGTGGTGTTTTGTGACAGTGTGTGTACTTGCACATCACCTCAGATCTGCGGCCAGTCAGGAATCGCTAATGGACTGCGGCCCTCAGAAAGCCAAAACCTGGCACCGCCAAAAAGCCTCCCAGGGGAGCGCTGAGCGGGAACCGCCACCCAGACTGCTAGGAAGGCGAGACGCCCGGCGAGCGAACGCGGCTAACGGGAGAGGCGGCGGCGTCTGACCGTGCTCAGGCACGACGACGGGCCGGTCGGGCGGCACAACCGTCCGCAGGGCGGCGGAGAGGAACAGCCCGAAACAGCGGGGCGACCGCTACCGTTTCTGAAAGGATCGGCCGTAAACACGCACACCGACCGCGTTCTTCTCACGGTCGTGTCCCCGACCGCCTCACGTCTGCTTTACAACAAGTCGCCTTATTCAGATATTTTTCTGTGGCCCTCGCTGCACTCAAAAAAATAAGGTCACATGAAGTAAATACATGCTTACGAACATGCTGGCTACTCTTAAGAGTAATAACCTACCATGTCTGCATGCTCTGCTGATTAGTGTGACTGCAAACTATGTTTAAAAATACCACAGCACTCACCAACCGGCCCCAGCTCCACAGCCTAGCCCAGGCTAGCCTAGCCTAGCATAAGAAACTTCCTCCGGAAAAGCAAGCCATGTCAAACTTGAGTGATTTGTTTTTGGCGTTGACGGCAACCAAACCAACCAGGAAGAGCCGAGAGGAGGAGTTCGGTACAACTCAGGGCCCGTGCTTCGGTACGAGAGGAACAATATCACCGCCCTCTGCACTGCACTCCCTCGCGTGTGTAGTATTTACACACACACACACACACACATATATATATATATCTGGGTCAGGCACGCTGGCGGACTGCAAGGGGACAGTGACCGTGGCTGTCCTTGCGCCAAACCTGTCTGTGCCAGGGGAGGGTGGGGGGGGCGCTGGCAGGGGCCGGCGTGAGAAAACAGACGAGGGGAGCAGGTGGCATCCAGGTGGGGGTTGGCGCGGGGTTCGGGAGCGAGGCGGGCCGCCTCTGCCCTTCAGTACCGCGGGCGCCATCTGCCCCGATCCGCTCCGCGGCTCCCGTGACTCACCCCCACGCGCCCCGGCCGAGCCCAGCCGAGCGGAGCGCTGGCATCTCGTCCCCCAGACCGTCCCCCGGAACATTCCGCCCGCCGTCATCCGCGGCCAGGCCCACCGAACGGGGCTGTGCGCCGGCCAGCTTCCGCCCGCGCAAAAAAAAACACACAAAAAAATAACCGCACGCCATCCGAGCCGTGGAAACCTAGCCGGAACGATGCGCCGTTCGGCACCCAGTTACCCAAAAAAAACTCCCCCCCCCCCCCCGCACACCTGCGATAACTTTGCTGAAGACGTCTGCGCGGCACTTGGACCCGTCTGTGCCGCCGAGCCGAGACAGGCAGCCGCGGAGACGGCTCTTCCCACCGGCGCCCGATGACGCCACGCCGCGCCGCGCCGCCGCTTTCATCTCCAGATCCCATTTATCGACCCATTAGCCGCAACGCTGCCCTAGTTAATTATTCAATGGGGTTTTTTTTCAGTCGGGCGACGCGACCGCCTGCGCTCTCCGCGTCGCGCTGCTGCCGCGGGTTACGGCGAGAGCGAATCCGCTCCGCGCGCAGAGCTCGGGATAGAGCGGCGGCGGCGGCTAATTCGATAAACGGGCTAAAATGTAAATTAATATGTGGCTCCGTGCCTCCTCCTCTCGCGTACTTACCAAAGGGGCCGCCGTCTCTACGAAATTGCACGAGGGGGAGGAGGGGGGAACAAAAAGGACTTCAGCATCCTACCTTACTATGAAATCTAAGAAGCCGTGCCTGAGACAGCAGAATTTTGCTCTAGTAAGCCGGCACATAATTGCTGTCAACGTGACATCTGATATTAGCCAGGAGGAGGAGCGGAGGAGCCAGGAGGAGGAGCGGAGGCCTGGGCCGAGGCCCTCCTTCAGCAGCGTCGCTGGGTTCGCTGGGTCTGGCGTCCCCGCTGTTTTCAAACTGGGACTGTGAGAATCAGACGAAGGGCTGGAGAATCAGAACTCCTCAAGTGTTCTGCATTTTTTTCTCTACTCCGCCCCCTTTTAAAAAAAAAAAAAAATAATTTTTTTTTTTTTTTTTTTTTACTTTTTCCCTCCGGAATTAAAAAAAAATTAAATTCCTCTGTGCTATTTGCAAGCAAGGTCACTGAGAAAGGGCATGGCACGATGCCAGCGCTCTCTCTCTCTCTCTGTCACTCTTTCTCTTTCCCTCCCCCTTTTTCCTCTTTCCATTTCCCTCTCCCTCATTCTTTTTTTCTCTCTCTCTCTCTCCTTTCACACTCCTTTGCCCCTCCCCCTTTGGCTTTCCCTCTTGCTCTTCCCCCTCTTCCTATCTCTCTCCCTCCCTCCCTCCCTCCCTCTCTCCCTCCCTCCCAGGCTGAGTGCGGCTCAGAGGAGACACACAGGCAGGGAGGCGAGGCTCAGCACAGGAACTCAATAATAAGTTTCAGCAGTCTAGCCAGGAGGCTGGAGGCCCAGACTGCAGCTGTTCCATCCTCTCGCGCTCCCTCCCCCCTCCGCTGCCTCCCACTCCTCCCCCCACCTCCCTCCTCGGCCTGTGTCCGCTCCGCAGAGCTAATGTATTCCGCAGGCAAGAGGGCTGCCTTAAAGAGACAGGAACCACATTTTTGTCTACTGAATCAGTCCAATTATCGCGACCACTAACTCAGAACAGAGGCGGCCTTTCTTCCAACCTTTCTTTCTGTGTTCTTTTTTCTTTTCTTTTTTTTGCTCTTGAAACTCAAGAGACCACTACATGAGCTCTGGGTGGGGTGGGGTAGGGGGGGGAGGCAGGGGGATCCTGCCTGAAATATGTTAACAGGCTTTAAATGAATCCGGTGCAGAACTGGCACCTTGTTAAGGGCCCCGTTTGAAGTCTGATTTAAAAGAGGGACCCGAAGGAGGGACCCAAACGAGGGGGGGAGAAAGGCTCTCGAGTGCGGTCCCCGGCCATGTCCATCAAAGGACCCGGACTCGGTCGTTGCCATCTTTTTTGGAAAGGGCGGCTCCGGCCCCCGCCAGGCGGCCCGCGGTCAGAGAGGCCGTCGGCGCGGACCCTGAGGTACACGCACTCTCGCTAAAAAGCGCGGGGGTCCGTGTCACCGGCGGGCGCGATCGCGTCTGTGGGCAGAAAAAAAAGGCGGGAAGCTCGCCAGGACGTCAGGACGGGACGTGTCCCGCCAAGCCCAGGAGGGATGTGGCGAGCGCCGCCGGGGGGGGGACACCGCCAGGAACCACCCTCACGGAAATTAAAAGCATAAAAACCCCCAGATGCGGGCGGAAGCCAACGAACCCCCAAAAAAACACGTTTTCGAGACGGAAGAAGGTTCCGGAACGCTGTCGGACGGGGCGCTGCTTCAGAGCCGTGAAAAGAGGGAGGCCAGCTCATCGCATCGGTTTTCCTGGAGCTGATGCGAAAAAAAAATCGAGGTTCGCACCGTGACCCCTATCCCCCACCCCGATTCACACGCCTGCGGTCCACGGACCCTTCCCCAGAGCAGGACCCCCACGCCGTCCCGCACCGTCCGCACCGTCCGCACCGTCCGCACCGTCCGTTTTCTCCCCGTGCGCTTTCCGTTCGCCCCGGAGAACAGCCGAGCCGCGTGCCAAGGAAAGGAAGCAATTAAAAATGAATAGGGGCCGAGCGATGGAGAGACCTGCGAGGGCGTGCCCACCAAACACGCTCTCCTTCCGCACCGTCAGCGCCTCTCCACCTCCCCCAACAACACCTATGGTCTCAACTCAGACTCAGCCAGAGAGAGAGAGAGAGAGAGAGAGAGAGAGGGAGGGA
>NC_057943.1:9336453-9341453 GCF_018555375.3 Anguilla rostrata | reverse complement strand
CACAAATCCACAGTGGCAAAGCACTTTGTTTTTGTTTATTGGGAATGAGGGGGGGACCAGCTGAAGGCCTGTAAGAGACGGTCGGAGGTTCTGGGTGGGCCGTGGGGAGTCTGTCTCTGGTGTTGTTCCTGAATGGAAACAGTTAGACATAATTTTCCCATTTAAAGACCCTCCGTGACCTTTGGGTTCTGAACTTTACGCTGAGGTGCACATTCTTTTTCAGCATCGTAAAATCCGGCTTCCTGCCTGGGCTTATTGAAAATGATATGAACAGGAATGATTTGATTTGTGCATGCGTGTAATGTGAAGGCTTGCGGGTCTGTGCTAGACCCAGGCCCTGAACATGGAAAAGTAGGCCCTTTTTGTAGGGGAGAAAAAAGTGCTGTGGAATGCCATGCTCATGGCTGAGGGGCTCTGCTTCCTGTTGTACGCGTGAAGCCCAGAATTCCCCTGGAAGTCCACTCTTTCACTGCTTCTTTGCACATTTATGCTGGCACTGGGCCACTGTTGGGTTCACAGAGGCCACTCAAAGTCAGGATGGGTAAGATAATTTCCCTTCTTCATTCTTCTTCTCTGTACGCGTGCGTGTTCGCAGCTGCTCCTCTGTGGCGGTGCCGAAAGCCGCGCCGGTGAGCGAAGGAGAGCGCCGTCGCGCCACGCCTGCTCTCCTCCCGCTCTCCTGCTCTCCTCCTGCTCTCCTCCCGCTCTCCTCCCGCTCTCCTCCTGCTCTCCTCCTCCGCTGTCTCCTGCCTCCTCCTCCTCGCTCTCCTCCTGCTCTCTCCTGCTCTCCTCCTGCTGTCCTCCCGCTCCCTCCGCTCTCCTCCGCTGTCCTCCCGCTCCTCCTGTTCTCCTCTCTCCTGCCTCTCCGCTCTCCTCCGCTCTCCTCCGCCTCCTCCTGCCTCCTCCTGCCTCTCTGCCTCCTCCTGCTCCCCCTCCTCCCGCTCTCTCCCGCTCTCCTCCTGCCTCTCCTGCTCTCCTCTGCTGTCCTCCCGCTCTCCTCCCGCTCTCCTCCTGCTGTCCTCCCGCTCTCCTCCTGCTCTCCTCCCGCTCTCCTCCTGCTCTCCTCCTGCTCTCCTCCTGCTCTCCTCCCGCTCTCCTCCCGCTCTCCTCCCGCTGTCCTCCTGCTCTCCTCCTGCTCTCCTCCCGCTCTCCTCCCGCGCATTCCCCCGCCCGCTCCCCGGCGCCGGTGTTTGCCGTCCCCTCCGCCGTGTTTACGCGGCCATTGTGCCGCGGACGCCTCGCCCCCGTTGGCGGAGTTTTGGTGCGGCGGGCGCTCAAACAGCTGCTTTTCATTGGTAGGCCCTATTCACGGGCCATTTGCGGAGCAGGCCCCCACTGCTGAACAATGCGCCCCACAGTCCCAGAGACATTCCCCAAGGTTTTACTCAGGGGCAGGGGGGGGGGGCTCCACACTTAAATAAATATCACTGAACATGGGTGTCTGGGGGCCGCCCCCCTCCCCTCAGCACAACCTGTGCCCTTTGCCTCTGTGGAGAGCTGCTCTTTGAGAATAAGGATGAACTGAAGAAACCTTCTGTCGTGACCCTTTGGTCATATTTCACCAGTTATGTGCCCAAGAGGAGCTGTATCTGAAAGTCCTTAGAAATCACCACGAGCCAGACTTTGTTACAGTTCTCACGTCTCTGACTATTTGGAGACATTCACATGCACATTGTGCAGTCTTTTTTTCATCCCTAAATCGTGTTTTTCTTTTACGTGTACGCAGCAGGTGAACTGGTGGAAGCACAGTTATGAAATTTCTGTCCATGTCAGAAATCAATTTAAAGACTCTTATGAATTGAGTGTACTTTTGCAGTTTTTCTGGTAGTTAGTGCATGCTAGTTTGTTTTACCCTTATTGTTCCTCTAGCTCAGTTCTCAGCCTCACTACATGCCTGAGATTTTTGCACAGACGTTTGACAGGTATGTTTGTGTCGCACGGATAAAGAATCTTTTGTGCCCATGTATGAAAATCCATCCGTGTTGGGCAACACTCTCAGTGGTGAAGGGTTGAGGAGTAATGAGTGATCAGAGATTGCTTACTGTCCATGTGTCAGTCAGCCACAGGTACATCTACCTCACGTTTGTTACGTGAGGTGAACTGTCCACTGCTTTCCGTTTGTGTATCTTTTGCACATACATTATCTCTGTTTACACAGTCATCACATCTCTAGTCAGCGTCAGACCAGTGTGTGGTTAGTGAACCAAACGAGGGCAGATCTCGTTTTCCTTACGCCGACAAAAATCTCCAAAACAGCTGGAATTTAGCGATGCAGCCGAGAAGCAGCGGAAGCATAAATCCTTTGCAGAATCTTTCTCGGAGGAGCTGGCAAAATTAACAGCGCGGCTGGAGCCTGAGCTGCTCTCGAGCTGGATTGTTTTTCTTATTTTATTTTATTTTATCAGGTTTTTTTTAAATCAGGTTTTAAACCTCAGCTTTTTTTTTTACCCCGTGTGGCAGGTCTTCCAGGCGTCGCTGAAGCTGCTGAAGATGATCCTGACCCAGTTCATTCCGCAGCACAAGCTGGGCAGGGCGGAGGTGGCGCACTGCCTGGAGCAGACCTGGCCCAACCTCCTCGCCAAGACGGGCGACCCCGCCGGCCGACTGCGGCTCGCGGCTACGAGCTTCATCCAGGTCTCCTTCTGCCCGGCACCGTAGCGTCCGTCCCGCTTCTCTCATGGAAATAGTGTGTCGTTTTTAAATTTTATTTTACATTTTATATTAATTAGTTTAGGGGTTACTTTTATCCTGTGCACGTAGAGTAGTGTTTATTTTTAATATCTGAAGGCTACTTCATATGATTAATTCGATGATGCTATTTGCACTTTAAAAGCAAGTGGTTCCTGTTGTTGTGGTGTGAATGGTGCTGGCCTCGGTCGCAGTGAGCCTTATGAATAAAATTGTGCGGTTTATGAATAGCCCTCCACCCCCGGCGCGGCGTGCTGGATGATGTCATGTTGAAGTGCACGTTTTCCGGCCCTTGGGTTGTGCTGTCCTTGAGCCGGGCTGAGGTACAGAATTCCTGCGGTTCACACGAGGTTCCCTCCTTTGTGCTGCTGTGTGCCGCTGCGTGACTGAGGCGGCTGTGGGATGATTTACAGCGCGGGTCCCGCACACACTGCTGCACACGCTGCTGCACACGCTGCAGCACACGCTGCTGCACACACTGCTGCACACTGAGGCTCGTGCGGGTTTCTGCTGCACACTGAGGCCCGTGCGGGTTTCTACAGCACACTGAGGGCCGTGCGGGTTTCTACAGCACACTGAGGCCTGTGCAGGTTTCTGCTGCACACTGAGGCCCGTGCAGGTTTCTGCTGCACACTGAGGCCCGTGCAGGTTTCTGCTGCACACTGAGGCCTGTGCAGGTTTCTGCTGCACACTGAGGCCCGTGCGGGTTTCTGCTGCACACCGAGGCCCGTGGCGGGTTTCTGCTGCACACTGAGGCCCGTGCTGGTTTCTGCTGCACACTGAGCCTGCGGTTCGCTGCACACTGAGCCTGTGGGTTCTGCAGCCACTGACCTGCGTTTCTGTCCACTGAGGCTGGGTTTCTGCTGCACACTGAGGCCCGTGAGGTTTCGAGGCAGGTGTTGTTACCCGCTCAGGGAGGCAGTGCCTAGCTACAGCCGTGCTGTGCTCTGCGATCTGGCCACTGTGCTCCTTCTGTTGGTGTGTGTGTGTGTGTGTGTGAGAGAGTGTGTGAGAATGTGTGTGTGTGTGTGTGAGAGAGAGAATGTGTATGTTTGAATGTGAGCGTGTGTGTGAGTATGTGATGAGTGTGTGTGTGTGCGTGTGTGAGTGTGCGCATGTGTGTGTGTCTGTGTGTGTGTGTGTGTGTGTGTGTGTGAGTTTGTATGTGTATGAGAGAGACAGAGAGAAATAGAGAGAGAGTGTTTATGTGCGTATGTGAGTTATCCCTGTGGGATTTTAGTGATGTCACTCAGCCCTTACACAGGATGTCATTAAAACTGCAGCTCTGTTGGATAAAAACCTTTTCCTCATGACACACTGGCAGCCTCTTTCCCCAGCTTGGTTTTTTTAGTCCCTTAATAAAAATGATACAGCCCCGACTCCAATGTCTCTCTAATAGCACTTAGCTCGCTGCGCTTTTATTTATTTTTTAAAATTATTTGTTCTTTATTTTTTCAGCCATTGGGGAAATTAAATAAAGCGAAGCAAAGAGAAAAGTTGATGTCAAATGTGACTTTTCTCTTCAGCGCAGCCCTCTTGTGATCAAATCATAGCTTCTGGTTTGTTTTAAACTTCTGAAGGCTTTTATCGCTATTAAATTATCATAAAGAGTCAGCATTGGGGAATAGACAGGGATCAGCAGTATCAGGCTTGTAAAACAAGCTTACAGCTGCCTATAAAAATATAGCTTGGATAAACATGTTCACTGTGTCCAACGGACAGGCGGCACTGGAGAATGCTGTGAAGTCAGTTCAGTTCACGCACTGGCAGTTTGCTACTTTTTGACTGGGTCTAAACATTTGATTGCAGTTCCTCTGCTTTTCTGTCATGATGAAGTCACACACCGTCCTGCGTCCATCGTAACTGAGCACAAACGACAGCCTTGTTCTAGAAGGTTTGAGTTTGAAATGCTGTGCACAAAGTCGTGCAGGAGTCGTAAACCAACGACGATGACTGGCTGGTGCACTAGCACTTTTTCTGCTCACTGCTCACTAAGTTAAAGCCTTAATGAGTAAGAATACAATCTGAGGGTTAGGGTATAAAAACAGAAGTCGTGGTTATTTTTACAAACCAAAAAAAATAAGGGAACAACCTCGATGAAGTCAAAGTGTGATGGCAGGCCAGATGAACCAACCTGAGGTTTCCATGGTGTGTGTGTGTGTGTGTGTTAACTGTCTGATAATATCTGAAATGGCGTCTGTTACTCCTCCCCCGCAGGAGATGGCGCTGTTCAAAGAGGTGAGATCCTTGCAGACGATCCCTACTGAGCTGGTGAAACCCATGAAGTCCAGCGTTCCTGCCCGCCTGGCGCT
>NC_057943.1:9198953-9331453 GCF_018555375.3 Anguilla rostrata | reverse complement strand
GAGCGTCACGCGGGTGGTGCACAAGGAGAAGAAAGAGGAGATCCGGACTCTGCAGGAGCAACTGGCCGCCCTGAAGGAGATCAGCGTAGGTCGAAGCGCCGCCGCCGCCACCTCTGCATTATTAACGAACCCGTCTCCTCACTTCCTGTTTCATTCAGTGGGCTGCCGCTCGCACTGTCTCCATTGTTGTTGCTATGACAACGTAGTGTAACAACTATGTATGAAGGAGGAAAAAAAAACAAATGACTATGACTTGAACATACCGTACAGGTATTTGGATTGTGTTTTTCTTTACTGTTTAATGGCTAGGTTGTACTTTCTCAATGCTGCTGATTCATTGTTTTGCTTCGTCAAATTGCTTTGACAAGGAGAAGGAGAAGGGGAAAGAGAATAGCAAAGGAAGGCAGTCTTCAAGACCAGTGAAAGCAGGTCTGTATTAGGAAACACACCCTCCTTGGCACACACACACACACACACACACACACATTCACTTTTAATGCCATTCACAGGGAAGAAACTCTTCCGTTCTGTTACTCACTGCTGAATTTAGTTTGTGGTAACTGTAAAGGCCTTGCTGTTCTGCCATTATTCTTTTCAAGGTATAAAAAAGATACCCCCCAGTAAAGCCACAGTGGTGCGAGATGTGGACCAATCACCAGTGGCTAATTATTTAGACCGGTAAGTCTCTATCGTAACCTCAGCAGATTTCTTATCATCAGCCACAGGAGTCCATTTTGTTTTTCAACAAGCAGTGCTGGCTGTTGATTTGGCTTCCATTTTAGAAGGCAAAATACACTGAGCTCATCTTTATTGAAGCTGCATGTAAAACCCAATTCAGCAGAGAAGCAGATGAAATGTCCCCTTTGCTTTCACAACTGCAATTCAGTCCATTATTTTTAGAATATTTGATGTAAAAGTGCCACATGACTTTGTTTCCACTGAACAGGCAGTTCATTTGTGGCTGTCTGCGGCAGTTGGTGTCTGACACCAGGGATTTAAGGGGAAGTGAGAAAATCCTTCACATCCTGTTAAATAATATGTTTTAACGTCTCCATTTGATTTCTAGAAAATAAAAATATCCAGTTGCAGTGCCAAGAAAGTATGGGTGTTTGATAACATTTTTCATTAAATAAATTCAATAATAATTTTGAAAATGTATTTTGTGTTTACTCAGTTTCCCTTTGTCTAATAGTAAGTTTTGTCTAAAGATCTGAAACCATTCAGTGTGACAAATATGCAATAATACAGGAAATCAGGAAGGGGGCAAATACTTTTTCCATGGCACTGTATGTACTGATGAAGATTGGTTGAAGACTTGAAATGGTTCTTGAATGGTATTTTTGGATTGATTGATTTAGCCTCTTTATTCACATTGAGCTCTTCAATCTCAGCACATCAGCTTAGAAAAACCAGCCTTGTACTCTTGGGCATACTTGTGTAATCATATGACCACCCCCTTCAATCAAAACACACATTTCCAGTTTTGTGGCAGTCTACCTTGTTGATTTAACCCTGGCTGCATCTTGTTGGTTTAGCCTTGGATAGAATGTACATCAACAGATTTTTAAAAAATGTATTACAGTATCATATCCCCTTAACCCATAAAATCAAGCATACAGCCATGCAGTCTCCTTTGACAAACATCGACAGTCATACTGAAGAGCTCAGTGGCTTTCAACATGGCACTGTCATAGGATGCCACCTTCCCAACAAGTCAGTTTGTCTACTTTCTGCCCTGCTAGAGCTGCACCAGTCAACCGTTAGTGCTGTTATTCTGAAGTGGAAATGTATAGGAGCAACAACAGTTCAGCTAGGAAGAGGTAGGCCGCACTAACTTATGGAACGGGACCGTTGAGTGCTGAACTGTGTAGCGTATAAAATCATCTGTACCGGGTGCAGCACTCTCTACAGAGTTCCAAATTACCTCTGGAAACAACGTCAGCACAAGAACTATTCATCAGGAGCTTCATGAAATGGGTTTCCATGGCCAAGCAGCCGTACACAAGCCTGAGATCACCATGTGCAATACCAAGCGTTGGCCGGAGTGGTGTAAAGCACACTGCCATTGGACTGGAGCAGTGGAAACGCATTCTGTGGTGTGATGAATCACACTTCACTATCTGGCAGCCTGACGGACGAATTTGGGTTTGGCAGAATGCATACTGCCAAATGTACTGGCCCGAATAGTGCCAGCTGTTAAGTTTGGTGGAGGAGGAATAATTGTCTGGGGCTGTTTTTCATGGTTTGGGCTAGGCCCCTTAGTTCCACAGAAGAGAAATCTTAATTCTACAGTGTGCAAAGACAGTCTAGAGAATTTTACACTTCCAACGCTGTGGCAACAGTTTGGGGAAAGCCGTTTCCTGTTTCAGAATGACAGTGCCCCCGTGCACAAAGTAAGATCCATAAATAAATGGTTTGCTGAGTTTGGAGGGGAAGAAGTTGACTGGCCTGCACAGAGCCCTGACCTCAACCCCATCAAACACCTTTGGGATGAATTGGAATGCCGACTGCAAGCTAGGCCTTACTCCCAACATCTGTGCCAAACCGCACTAATGCTCTTGTGGCCAAATGGAAGCAAATCTTTGTGGCCATGTTCGAAAATTTACTGGGAAGACTGGAGGCTGTTACAGCAGCAAAGGGTGGTCCAACTCCATATTAATACCCATGGTTTTAAAATGAGATGTTCACCAATTTCATATGGGTCTGATGTTCAGGTGTCCACATACTTTTGGAAATGTAGTGTATTATTTTGTTAGTAATCTGTACTTAATTACTCAAAGTATTTAACTTTGAATTGATAAAAAAAATTGTGATGATCCTTCTGGCTGTGCCATAACATTTTATGTTTATTCTGCGTGAGTAGTCCATGATATGGCTGAAAAAAAATGCATACGTGTGTGTAGGAGATTGTAAAAGGAGCAGTTATGGGTCTCAGTGAGTTAAGTTTTATTTGATTTATGCAGTACTTAGATGTGTGATAAGTCTGGCCGTCTGGTCTGTTTCAGTCTGTGCATCTTCTGTGGGGAGACGGACGAGTCGTTCACGGAGGAGGGGCTGGACCTGCACTACTGGAAACATTGTCCCATGCTGCGGCGGTGTGACCTTTGCAGACAGGTACTTCACAGAATGTCTGCCCCAATCCGGCCCCGCCCTGCCCTGCTCTTGCCCCGCCCTGTCCTACCCTGGCCCCGCCTTGCCCTACCCTGGTCCCGCCCTGTCCTAACCTGGTCCCGCCCTGCTCTACCCTGGCCCTAGCCCCACCCTGCCCTGCCCTACACTGGCCCTGCCCTGCCCCGGTCCCACCGGCTCCTATCCTTGCCCCGCCCATCCTGCCCTTGTCCCGCCCCCTGGGTCAGCCTGCCTTCAAACAGAGCTGACCTGGGTAACGGTGTAAGAGGTGTCTTTAAAAGGCGGGATTAGGCCAGTGTATGAGGTGTCTTTAAAAGGCGGGATTAGGCCAGTGTATGAGGTGTCTTTAAAAGGCGGGATTAGGCCAGTGTAAGAGGTGTGTCTTTAAAAGGCGGGATCCGGTGAGGGTGAGGGTGAGACGAGCTCTGCGTGCCCCCGCAGGTTGTGGAGATCTCCAGCTTGAACGAGCACTTGCTGGAGGAGTGCGAGAGTAAAGGAGCGTTCGCCAAGTGCCCCCAGTGCGCCGAGGCTGTGCCCAGAGACCAGCTGGTGGAGCACACCCGGAGTCAAGCCTGCAACCGTGAGTGTGCTGTAGCGCCACGGGCCCTCGGCCCCGCCCATCACGCAGCCCCCCCCGGCCCCACCCCCCTGGGGCTTAATCACCCACCCACATCTGGCCTGGGCCAGGTCTCAGAACATTTGGATGCTTCTACTTTCGTCTTAACTGCAGCGCAATGGGCACACTGTATAATGTTTACTTTACGTTCATTAATCTCAATTAAAAAAGCTTCAGATAAGAATGAATGAAATCTGAAACGGGTACAGAGAGATGGCAAATTGGCTTGACTGACAAATGAATTATTAATGCAAGATTAATGTAGTGTGATGCAGTCATGCTTTGGGGCCTGAATGCAGTAAAGCACTAAATGCACTATAGCACAGTTCACAGCTTGTATGGTTTATGTTTCTAGGGCAGACTCAACTGCTGACTTTGGTAGGACCCAATAGACCCTTATATCAGTTACATTAGCCACTGTCATCAGGACTGGGACTTTTCCAGTATTTTTATATTCAGCAAGTATTTCACAAAAAAACACAACTTTGCTTTTTAGATTTCGTCTAATTTCTTTGTTTTTAGATTTTGTGAATTTCTTATTCCAAACTAGCTTCTTCTATTTTAATATATAAAAATGTTGATATAACATTTAGCTGTGCTGTAAAGTCTCAGATCTTTTCTGGTTATGGCCTTTGATGTTAATAAGCTACCACCCTGCAAGGTAATGTATCTCCAGCAGGGTAAACATTTTAAACTACTGTTTGATGTTTGGCCTTCGTACATGAAAATGCAGAATGTTTACCCACCAGCATTCTAGCTCTCATTAGAGTAAGTTGTATTATTTTTTTTCCTAGATGATGTCATTTTGCAGTCTCGTCTATGCAAATTTTATCTTCCTGTGTTACGACAGTGGCCATCTCCACCACTGCTAGGTGACATTCTCGGGGAAAGTTCTTTATGATGCAGAACCTGGCTAATGTCAGTCGAACAAAGCCAGTCCTCTTCGGGTTTTTACGGAGAGGCAATAGTTTTGTGTTCTCTCACGTGTTTTTCTCTTTTCTTCATGTTTGAAGCTCCTGCAACGGACAGAGTGTCAAACCACTGTCCATTGTGCCATGACAATTTCATGCCTGGAGAGGAGGTGAGATTTGGTTGCATTCTGTAAAAAAACAAAAAGGGTCTGCAGACAGACATTGGATATTGCTGCCTTTACTTTTACATTAATTTATTTCAAGACAGGAAAGCTGATCTTCAGGCCTGTCTGATATTCAGTTGCTCTAGTCACAAATATGTTTCTGTTTGGGGGCAGTTTCGGTCTTGGGTAAGAACCTTCATGAACGAGTGCCCTTTACAAATCTCTCCCAGCAATTTTCGACAGTTCGTTTTGGTATCTGACAAGAATTTCGTTTTATCCTTATGTTTATTATTTGCTTTTAAATAGTGAGTATTAAACATTTTTCTAGAGATTTAGAGAAGAAAGCTTTGGGTCAGTATTAGTCAGACACACGTAACCCAGCATCAGTAACTCTGGAATGCGGAGAATGCGTAGCGGAGCGTAGCACAGTGGGTAAGGAACTGGGCTTGTAACCGAAAGGTTGCAGGTTCGATTCCCGGGTAGGACACTGCCGTTGCACCCTTGAGCAAGGTACTTAACCGGAATTGCTTCAGTATATATCCAGCTGTATAAATGGATACAACTATGTAAAACGCTATGTAAAAGTTGTGTAAGTCACTCTGGATAAGAGCGTCTGCTAAATGCCTGTAATGTAATGGAATGGAATGAGATAAAACAAGGAGGCAGAACAGCAATCAGTCAGTCAGTCAGTCAGTCAGTCTGTAGAAAGGGTGCAGACTGTATGGGGATCAGTGGCTGGGAAGCAGCTTTCTGTAAGGTACTTATTAAAGAGGGCAGTGTGTTGGAGCGGGGGTCCGCCATCTCCCCCCCTGCATAATTAGGGGCGGTGGGGGGAGGGGGGGACGCACACACCTGGGGCACAGTATTCCGCGATCTCACAGAGCCGCCTTTATCCCCCCACGCAGCCGCCTGACCCTGCGCCCCCCCCCCCCCCCCCCCCCCACACACACACACACACACACACACCCCTACCTCTGATTTCCCAGAACCAACAGAAGCACAGTTTAGGAAAATGGGAGGGCCACTGGGGCTGTTTTGGGATGAAGACAGAGGGATGAGGGAGCTGTTTGCTGAGTTTCTGCTCTCAGCCTGTGTCATCCAACACTGCTCTATCCTGCTTAATTGCATGGAAATTTATTTGGGAGAAAAAGAAGTATTTGGGGAACTTTACTTTTGAATATTACTCATAACTATTTTGGGCCATGATGAGATTTTTTTTAAAAAATAGACTATATAAAAGATTGTTTTGGTTTTAAAAAGGCAGACACAAAAGGCACAAATATTGAAGGATTCAACAGTTAGCTTATCTTTAACTGTTGACTCCAGGCTGGCCATTGGTGGATGGGCTCCCCTTCTATATTGGGGTTCCTCCCTGTGGGGAGTTTTCATTTACCTCACTGGCTGGATTTTTGAGGGCGTTCAGGCTCTGGTATTTCCTGTTTTTCTGTTAAGCATCTTTGTGACAGTGTTTCTGTAAAAAGCACCATACAAATAAAAATGTCACTGAATACATTCTCATTGTAGACGTTGTACACACACGTCCCCGTTGTGAAACAGAACTTAAAGCTGGGTCTTGTTATATAATCATGGCACCGTGGCTGTCTAAGTAATAGACTCAATAGACTGCAAAGTCATACTTAATCTTCTTTGGCATTGATTTCTTTTGGGTGGCAGAGGTCTAAATAACGTTCTGTGTGCCAGGGCATTCACAGGAAAGCATTGCATTTCAGCCTCATCGTCTGCGGAACTTTTTTTTTCTTGCGCTGATCAATCGTGCAGGTCAGCTTACAGCTGAGGTCCACTTCCTGTACGCGATACTCCTACCTGTTTTTTTTGACTGCATTCCACTACCTGGAGTTCAGTAATGAAATACTCCTGCAATGACTGGGCACAAAAGAGACATAAAAACTTAAACTTAACCTGATCGTGAATGTGGCAATCCAGGCTTCAGTGGGCGCTAGGTTTTAAAGTCTTACCATATTTACTGAATGATGACCATTTTCTATCTTGAATAGTTGTGTTACAATAGCTGTGTAATCAGATGAATTAACCCAAATGGGGTAGTAAAGGATAACATTGACATGACCTGACTGAATAAATCCATTTTACTTGAATGCTATTTTTAAGCCTTTTCAGTCTCAGTTCCTATCGTTGGACCAGGTTAGAATTTAAAGAAGTAGCTCAACTGATCAAACTGAGTTCCTTGCAGGTTTGTTCCTCTCCAACCTGACTAATAGCCAGGAGGTGAAGCGAGCGATTACAAACCTTCCACATCACATCAATGGGTGATTTCCACAAGGGCTGTAAATAAATCATTTTCTGTGGTTGCCCAGTTTAATGTGACTTCCTGAAGTAGTGATTATTACTCTGCCATAAGAATTTGTTTTTCTGTCCTCAAATCTCCCTGTGGACGTGCCCCGAGATCATGAAAACTGCAGAGGCAAAAGAGTCGCTGGTCGAACTTTGGTTCGAATTACATCACCGGAGCGCGGCGTCTGACGTAGAGATTCTGAACTTTCATACTTCAGCAGCCTCTCTTCTTCATCCCCTTTCATTTTTATTGCACTTTTAACCCCCTTACATGCTGGTGAAATTAAGCGAATTCCAGAACAACCGTTCTTTTTACAGACAGAATACCCAATGTTGTGAGTTAATAAAAAAAAAAAAGAAAAAGAAACTTGGCCCAATATCAGTAGTAGTGTGGTCTCTCAGCTCCTGAAAATAGAGTCACTGGAGAGCTGCTGGGGGAGGGAGAGAAACAGAGAGAGAGAGAGAAAACCCCGGCGACCTGACTCGTGCTTTGTCCGCAGGCCTGGAAATCTCACCTCATGGGGAGGGAGGGCTGTAAACAGAACGCGCGGAGGACGGCGGCCCTCCAGCGAGCGCTGCAGTCACAAGGTACGCCATTCATCCCCACTGGCTGCGGGCAGGACAGGGGCCCGGGGCTGCAGCCGGCCCAAGGCTCGCAGTGTGCTTGCTGAAAGCAGGCTTTAGCCTACTCTCTCTCTCTCCCTCTCCTTCTTCCTTTCTCTCTTTCTCTCTCTCCCTCTCTCTGTCCCTCCCTCTCTCTGTCCGGGCCTGCTGGGGTGTGTTTACTGTTACATCTGGACTTTCTGAGCTTTTGTTTGCTATCCAATAACCACCCCCAGGGATTTGTAGAAGTGGATCATTTTCATTTCAGTGCACATGGCTAATCAACATATTTGATTGTATAACATTTGTAAATATACTTATGTCTTTTTTTTTTTTTTTTACATCAATGAGCTGAAGGAACAATGCTATTGAACATGCTATAGCTTTCAGAGTCTGAAGAGGTCTTCATTAACACAAGAATCAGGGCACTTCTAAAGGATTAAAACCGCTGTTTACCGGGCTATTGTCATCCCCAGCCTTTGACGTAGTGGGTTTTGAGCTATTTACCCTGACAATAAAGGCCGGGGCTCTGAGTGCGTAACATGGGGGTGGAAGACAGTGGGATGTGTGATGCCTATTGGCTGTCAAGCGCAAACACTCGGTCCTCAGCATGATGCGTAGTGGACCTCACTGCCGCGTTGGGGGTTAACCCCCCCCCCCACACCCTTTTTCCCTTTGATCAGGAAAGTTTGGCACTACAGGCGCTACAAAGCTGATGCCCGTGGGGGCGAGAGGCAGGCCTGGACCCAGCGCCAGCCGGATTCCCGCCCCCAAGGCCGGAGGCGGCAGGGCGAACCGCCTCAACCCCGTCAGACGGTGAGCCAGCGGGACCAGCGCCCCTGCCCTCACTCTGGGCCCTTGTGTTCGTACCCGGGGACACTGCGGGCCTCGAAGTGCGCAGGGATCTGGTGACCAAAACACCAGCCCCGCATGTGACCTCTCGTGAATATCTCCTGGGGTCTTTTTAGAGCACCGGTCTGCCAACACAGCTGGGTAAAGGGACTGAACACGGCTTTAGGAACGCTTTACTGGGCACTTGTGTTTACACTGTCTGTTTACATTGTAGCTAGTAGCACTGTAGTCTCCTCAGTTCTGGTAACTCCTTTCATTTCACTGCATATTGAATATTTATACTTTTTTATATGTCAGGATAATCAGTGAAAATCTCAACTGTAGCGTTATTTTATAACTGTATATTTTACTGTTTAATGGGTATACAGACTGAAAATCGGTGAGGGAGTTTCACAGCTGAGAAAAATCATTTGAATGTCAGCTCAGCTCATTCCTCCAGATTAATAACTGATGAATGGATTCCACAACTACCATAGGAAAACATTGTGCATTGCTGCAAATCTGATTATACAGAATGAGAAATTGTATGTGTTTAATTCGCTAGCTGGGGCTGACTATATTGAAAAAGGCACAGACAAGATGAAAGGTTGAGGGTAGATACTAAGCTGCTGGAAATACAAGCAAAGAGACCCCTAACAGGCTACTGCGTCTTCACAAGCACTGGATCCCTGCAGTTTACATCACTAATAATTTACATTATATGGATAATGAAATGGTATAAATCAATATGTACATTTATATTTTACTAATTTTGTATGAATGTGTCTCATTCTCTCTGTTATTAAAAAATGAAGCACTTCAGTACGGATGCTTACGAGAGAGTAGATAAGGAACAGCATACCTTTTGGACATTCGGTGTAGTCACTTTTTATTGGAGGGGTTGCTTTGAGAGCGTATCCTTTTCCCCTTTTAGCAATCCAAATAACTTTGCACTGGGATCTTGTCCGAAACGGCCAAATTCGCTTACTCTGATGAAGGAAAGAGGAGTTTCTGAAATTTCATTGGACTTAAGAAAGAAGACTTAGACTTAGACTTAGAAGACTGGCTGAAATGTGTCCTGTGAGGAAGAGTATTTTAATATTCGTCGGTATGATGTACTGTGCTTAACAAACATAATGATGAAACAGGTAATTCAGGGAAGGAGAACAGAGTAGCCTGTTCAGTGCAGAGTCAGTGCACTAAAACAAATTTGTTTTCTCTCACACATTATTGAACCCCAGTTGAAAACCTCCCAATGAATGAATGTCAAAAACCTCTAGCAGTATTAAGATGTTTTGTTTACAGACATGATGTAAATCGGGGAGAGGTTTTGCCATAATCTTAAACAAATCCTTATTTTGACATGTATATCTTTGCTTATTTACCCATGATGCAACACTGCTCACAAAGCTGCAACCTACTTTTCATGTATTCACAATTTCTGTGCATGCATCGTTACACAGAGTGCTACATTTCTGGATGTACTTGGCTTCAAGCTTTATATATCTATTTTGGAAAGTTTGTCCCATCACACAAGGCTAATATTCATTTTCAAAAACATGTAGCCCTATATATTCCTCCAGATGAGAAACAGAACATAAAGAAAACAAAGCAATTATTTAACTTTACTTTATTTATTGTGTGGTATATAACCCAGCAGTGATCAGTTGCTGGTTTGCTCTTCTGTGTTTTCCTCAGACAGGTTTGTCGAAAGTTGCTTAAAAATGTCAATACATATTTATATGGTATACTATTACAAAAAACGAATTTAAACTATAACCAATAAAAATGTAACAGAATGGTTAATTGAAATAAACCTCAAACTAGAGTGACAGTCGGCAGAGTCCATAGCTTTCTCATCTTTTTTTATGTTTTCCACCCCTATTTCCTGTGGAATGAGTTTAAAATCATATCTATTATCGGTTTATCAAGTGTGTCAATGAAAATAAATCATTCCGATTGTTATCTGATAACCCTTTAGTACCGTATATCTGGAGTACTGTAAGTCTTAAACTAAAGAAATGGTGCAACCCGTGTGTCTGCCTCAGTGCTCACAAGTCAATTTACAGCTCTAGCGAGAAATAGATTGCGCTGCAGTCCTGGTTTGACATGGATATACAACTGAGTATAATTAACACATTCTGTAAAGGCACAGCAAGTTAAAATGATTCAGTGATATCAAATGATTTAATAAATCAGCTTGTTATGAAAATATAATAAAGTATTTAATTTCAAGAATATCTCATCTTTACTAAAAAGATTTATGACAGTTTCAGGGCAGCACAGCGTACCTTTGGTTTATATGTCTAAAAAAGCTTTCCAGCCGTGAATAACCTGTCACTGGGGAGCTATGGCTTGAGACCTGTGTCACTGGTGGAGAAGCTGCACAGTCCTGAAATATTTATATTCCCTAGGACAATCATTTTTACTAGGTTTCATCCAAATCTGCCCATAGCTCTTTCTATTAGGGGAGAGAGAGGAGAGAGAAATGGGGGGTAGAAATGGGGGTAGAAAAGGAGTAAGATGGACAAGATGGAGTGTGAGAGAGGAATGTGAAGATGAAGGTGAGATGGAGTCAGAGGCAGAGACAGAGAGAGAGAGAGACTGTGAGAGAGATGTGGGAGAGAGAGAGAGAGGGAGGGAGAGAGAGAGAGAGAAAGGTCCATGTTTTTCCTAAATTGAAGCAGAAGATTTCCATTGAAATCATTATGTTAGATTGCTCCTTCAGGCTGTTTGGTGTCACTGAGAGAACGTTCAACATGCACATATCAGTAAGAACGCACAAGTCACTTTTTTGTAGTCAGTTTGTTCTGCTATAAGGCTGCATACAGATTTGCTGCCATTCAGGTAACAGCTTGATCTAAAAACCCATCCATGTATTTTGCTTATATTTCAGATAAATTGTTATTTGAGTAACAACAGATCACATACATACACATACATGCATGCGGTGTAGTATTAAATGCAAACTTATCAAAGTGCTTGCTTTAATATCATAAATAATAGATGAACGGTTCAATACATCTATTTTAGAATCCGATGTACGGGCATTGCTGAAACTGCCACAAGGCTTCTGTGATTACAAGACTGAAATGACATTGTACAGATTCAAGAGTGGGTTCATATCTGGTGCAACGTATTAAATCACACACTTTTTCAAAGATTTCACTCGCGGGATATTTGTCTACAGCAGTTTATCATTGTTTATGCTATGAATACTAACTGATTTGGGTTCAGTTATAAACTGTTTCGCACTCCAGGTAGAAAAACTTATCATAGCTTTAATGCCATAACAAAACCATGAAAAATTAGCAACAATACAGAGTACAAATGATATCTGCACTTGTTTAATGTATGAATATGAAAGGACCTGGTATACTTTGTTGTAGCATTTTAGTGAATAAAAGAAGTACTTGTATATTTTTAACATAGATGTTATTTCTCTCAATTAATCATGTCCAAAGTAATGATATTCAAATGTTCTTTGATAAATATTTTTCAAAAGTAAGCGATGGTGAGACAGAACGTGGACATCTTCTGTAACTCCTTTATATAACGTCATTGTATACACAGCAATCTATGTTTTGATTACAAAAACTGAATAAAATGAGTTTCTTGTGCATGTCAGTGTTTGTGGTCTGTTTTGATCAGTAGTATACCTATGTAGATACAGTGTGCTTTGAAAATATGCACCCCATGGCAAAAATCAATGACTTAATCACTGATAAACTCCAGTGTTGGACTGAACTCTCAGTGGTCAGTATAGTCCATAGGGTAAACTTAGGGTAAATCTACTGTTACTGTTAGTAAAATCATTCACATCATCTTGTGTCTAAACTGCATTTCATCTGTCAAGGGTTTTTTTTCAAACCGATTCAAGTGTTGATTGTTGTGTTGCAATGTATTGCCATGTGCAATTCTTATTGTCCAGTGGCAGACTTGTCAAAACAGTATGTCTGCAATCATATGAATTGGAGGTCTTTCATTTTCACAATGGTCTACAACAGGAGTTTTGTTATGTTGACAGTTTTATATGTAATGCAATGTAAAAATAATATGGAAAATATTTGAATATCAAAAGGTTATTTTATTGATCTTTGAAACAGACAGCCACACAGCCAAACTTGAAAATAATGGAAACTATTTGGATATTATTAGTTTGTTGTTCTAGAAACACTGGCACTGAAAATAGCACCTAATTTCTTACTTTACCTATCCTCAGCTGCATTCGTCCACCTCTTTGCATCCCTATCACAGACTAACCAAATAAATACACATTCATTTTTGAGCGCAGTTACATGTGAATGCAAACATTTCTTTGTTACCATGAAAACAGGAAGTACACTCATAAACTTTGTGGGGAGGAATACTTTGTTGATTAAGAGTACAATGGCACAACTGTTTCCTTGTGCTGATCATTAATGGGCCAATTTATATTGCCTTTCTCGGGTTGATAAATATTTTCAGTTGGTTTGTCTACAGAAATTTGCTATTTACATTCCAGAAAATATATTAAACCATCTATGCTATACAACATTTCACTCAGCAAAAAGTTGTCATTGAAGAACATATAGCTTGATTTAGTTCCCACTAGTGTTTATCTTCCAAGTCAACTTGGAAAAAAAAAAAGATTATTTCGTCCCCAGAACTCCCACAGCCAATGAATACTTAACGATCCTCAGTTAAATTTATGGGATCAAAATTTCTCAATACTCACATTAAATATTATGGGTAGGGAAGATAAAAATGTAGAAACTGACAAGGTTTCATATAGTTCATTTTTCCTTAACATTTGAACACATTTTATTAAACCTTTTAAATGAAATTTTCAATGGGCTCAGTTATTACTCTGCAATGCATTATTCTGTGTCAGTTTTACATGGTTTTGCCATTATGTGGATAACATCATTTTAAGATCAACTCTTGGTCTTTGTCAAGGGTAAACAGTTTTGGTTACAATCAATTCAGAACTGAAAATAAACAATAACAACATACATAATTAATATCAAAAACCTTTTTTTAAACATATTTTTCCATCCCTGCCCATTCATAACCAGTGAACAGACAGTGCATTGGTTTCAGGAGAGCAGTTTGTTTACTTTTGAATTCAGTCACAGAGCTGTACTGTGCTTCCAGTGGACTGGTGAGTGGACTTGTGCCTCCAAACACGGCCATAAGGGGGGTGCAAGTCCTAATCACTTGAAAACATCCAGTGTGCCACACAAAATGCTGGCTTTCCACTGCCTCTTAAAAAGCTACACTGCTACACTGGCTACAGTATACAGTCCAGTCTGTGATTAAATAGTTCAGGCTCCATCATTTTACTGATATAGAAAACAGTGGTTACAGGTCACAGATGTCTGTCTGAGCCACAAGGGATCTGGGGAAGGTGTGTTATTTACGAATCTCTGACACCAGGACATGTTGGCTATGCCCAAAACAACAATACACAAAATTAAAATGTCACAGAAAGCCGCTTTAAAAATGAGTCAGAGTACAACCCTTTTGGCGCAAATTAGGTTTTTATCATACACTATATCCCACATCCTGAGTAACTCTTGTGGGTTCAGTTTATGGATTACAATTAAGCTTCGGAAAAAACAGGGGTCACTGTTCATAGGACTAACTTTGCGCTTCAGTATGCCGAAAGTCCTGAATCCAGGATGAAGCTCTGGGGTAACCCGTAATCTCTGAAGACACATACCCAGAAACACGTCGTCAATTGGGTAAAGCTCAAAGTCTTCGGAAACTAAAAATAATCTTCGAGCTAAATCCGATGACATTAAAAATCCTCCACCACCAACATAAGGTGGGTAAGGTTTGTCGAATAATTCTCTGGGAATGTAATACTTACTCTGCCGGTTCCTAATGGGGATGGCTTTGGAAATGGTGTCCCCAACAAATAAATTGTGTACTTTTTGTTCTTCTGTTTTAAAACCAATAAGTTCCACTAGGTTGTTCGTGTTCACAAACACATCGTCATCCCCTTTGAATATAAACTTCACTTGGGGACAATAAGTGTTAAACCATTTCAAGAAATTCACCTCTTTTAGAGTGAGGTTAAAAAAAGTGTCCATGAAATCCCACTGTAAAATGTCTCCGTATATCCTGTCCTCGAACTGGATGAGTTTTTGAAGATTTTTGGCATCTTTGCCTATGGAGGGGCTACCTATAAGAAACAGTGTCTTTATCTTGAGGCCATTGATTACCTGCTCCTTACCCCACGTCTTGCGCACAGCCTCGCGTCTGTCGTGTTGTTCGATTACAGATTTCACCACAATCAGTAAATTCACATTTTCCTCTCGGCACTTCTCCGGATGATTTATCAGCATCGGGAAATATCTGCAGTGTCTGTGAAGCACGAATTGATGGAATCTTGGATCAAGTCGTCGAAACCAATCCTTTTTCTTCACAGACAAATTTTCCTTGCAGTCAATCACATCTACATCCCAAAACACCCGGGTCGTATTAGAAACGAACACATCGTCCAACTTTTCTACAAGTCCAGGGTGCGAATTGTTTCCCAGACCGCCCTTAATGATGGAACCGCTTTTGTAAAAGTCGCTTTCACCCTCGAACCAGCCGACAGCTACTCTGCTTTTAACCGCCAGATGATCCTTAACGTTATCTTCCACAAACTTGAATTTCTGAATCATCAACAAAGTGGCAAAAGCTAAAGACACGCTGATGAGAATTTTCAGTACCCTCTTTCGTCTGAAAAAATACTCCATAGCCTAAGCTATCTAAAGCACGAACAATCGTGGCTAAAACCCCCCCTATTCTGATATATTCTACTTTTTCATTATGTTACTGTTATACATTCGCCTTGTTTCACCTCTTCTCCCCGCACAAGAAGTCCATCATTGCATCCTACTGCGCCCGAGGGAAGTATCGCCCAGTGTAACTTAGCGACATCTTGTGATGTGAAAAAGTGGGCATATTGTCCGGCATGCCGTAGGAGTATGCTGCTCACAGAATCCGCAGAGAGGGAAGGACCGTTTTCCGAATGTCACTCTGGAATGGGTCACGTCTCGTCTCATACTTGATTTTCCCTTCTTGTTTGCGGGGCGTTTATAGCCTCCCTTTCACGGTGAGTTTCAACTATTCCTTTCCCCTTTCATCCCCCTCTTTGTTCAGCCGTCCAACAGGAGAGCAGCCGCGTCTGCTAATTGCTTCTCTCGCTCTCCTCTTTTGCCTTGATCTTAGCCCCCCCTCCACCCCACAACACCTAACTGTGACAGGCAGGTTTCTCATTTCACACAGATGGCAATGTGTTAGCTCAACCGATGTGTCCCAAAGGCTTTAAAGTAGATACACAATAGCGATCTTGTAATTAATTTAAGCAGGTCACAAAAGGTTTGGGTATGGCTATGTGTAGACGCCAAATTTCGGGTTTTACAACCGGTGGACGAAATAAGCCTAGCCTACGATAGCCTACTATAAATACAGAGGATATTTATTTGCTGGAGAAATTCGCACTTAGTCCCGACGCTCGACCTTGTTTTTTTTCATTTCAACGTTTAATATAAACGGAACGCAGAAATGTTCATGAATAAAGACCATTTATTCAAGACACGAGAACACCCTATTTACCATTCAAGACTATTTGTTACCCTTTAAATTGTTTGGAAGGACATTATCATTTTAATGTATGGTAAAACATATATTACAGAATACAGATAATATAATTACACACTAGAATGTTCAGTGTTAATTCATCTCTTAACAAAACTGCATTTGATACCAATTGGGACCATCTGACTGAATATTTTACTGTGTCCATCAACTGAACCTCTCATTTTATAATCCCAACTGAAAATCCCAAGAAAGGCAATATATTCATTTATATCATTGTTGTTTCGGTCGCAGTAATTTGCAGTATCATTAAAAGTAGATTAAACTGTAAATGTAAATGGGTTTTTATTTTCAAGTTCCTGAAACTATAATTTATATTTATTCTGAACTGTTACACATACAGTTGAAATTTCCTGAAATCGGTTTTTAATAAACATAGTTTAAACCTTATAAACCATGGGTTTACAGGTGCTCTTGGTAGGCAGAAAACCCATCCACTCAAGTTTATTGATCCCGAACACTGTCCTCCACAAAAATAGCATTTGATATGCCAATTGGGGAAGTAGAGAACTTCATTTATTTTTGAAAATTGGGGATAGGTAAACCAGGCAAACTGTTTACCTTGCTTCTCTGACAATATCGACCCCTGCTGGCTGGACAGTGAAATAGGTTTGCAGTCTGACAGCCACTAAGGAAATTGGATTATTTATGTACACAGTGCACATGTAAGCATTTAGCAGATGCTCTTATTCAGATTGACTTACGCTGCTTACATTTTACATGCAACAATTTATACAGCTGTATATTTTCTGAAGCAATTCGGTTTTAAAGGGTTAAGGGTTCAAGTGGACGTACTTCACCTTGGACCTTCACCGTGGTGGTAAAAACTATCAGCTCACTGCCATAAGATTCACACAGTTCTCCTTTACCAATATTAAATAGGATGCTATGCTATCACAAGTCACGACTAGCTAGCGAGCCAGAAGGCTAAACAACCGGATTGAGGGATGGCTACTAATTTTAGCTGGTACCAGAACTCTTTCAACGGCTCTGGCTGGTACTAGCCAACTCTCTTGCAAAGCAAACTATGCCTATATTTCTCAAATGCAATTAAGTGTGTATAAGTAATTGCATTTCATTTTCACACGTTTGAAAAAGGGATTGATGCTCTACTAACCACTTCAGTGCGTGCCTGCTGTTGCGAACCGATTTCATCCCGCAACTTTTGGAAGAAACCAATACTATAGGGAAAGGGGGTGTGTCACTTTTTGAGGTATGATCTATGACATAATTAGAAGAATACATTTGACTCATAATATAAATTGATCATAACTACATATTATAAAAAATAATAGTAATGAAATAAAAATATTAAAGATCCAGATATCAAAAATCTGGTGGGGCACGTGCCCCCCCCAGCTTGAATGGGCATGACGCGTCTGCAAACCATGGTTTGTCAATTTACAATGTTGTTTATTGGAGTTCCGCTATCATTTAAACTGTATTTACTAAATTCCTAACAAATTATTATTTTATCAGTTTTAAGAGATGTCATATTATTTCACGTTAAAATGTGGTCTGGGAATACAGTTCAGCCGATTAACTTTATCTTTTGCATGGCAGTCTACAAGTTAGTTTTAAAGAGATTTACAGATAGAATAGAGAAAAAGCATTGAATCTAAACACGTCTGCCTGGCGATACTGTAAAAAAATAAAAATATAATAATAATAATAATGCATTTTGTATGATAGAACACAAAGGTGTTCAATCGAGGAGCTCAAATGGGGAAGAATAGCATAATTATTTAAAATACAATGAATATGGTATCCAGTAATGAAACGGCTTTTCACACAGTCAATTCCCTTGCGTATGATGTCCACCTCTTTTCTCGCGGTTTGTTTTCTAAAATGTCCTTTCCTCAACTCGTTTCCACATGTTTAGATGACTAGCTAGAACACTTGTGCCAGGGTGGGTCGTCCGTAATCCTGCTATAAGTCACCTTAATAGTAGCTTTCGTTGCCGTGTATTAAAGCAGCATAAACGTACTAGCTACATAGCCCAGTCTTGCCACGCCCCGATTTATCCTAAGCTTAAAGGCATAAGCAGGAACCGTGTCTCACTGTATTTTATGCAGTCTATGATTTTGACGCGATGAGAACGTTGCTTGTAACTTGTTTTCTATTGTTGCATGATCCCATAAAAATATTTTAGCGTATTCAGCTAGCTATTTAGTAGCTCACATTAAATTTCCAGTTTGAAGTTTCAATAGTGAACTTGTGACCCACGTTCTTGTATTTCTCGATGATTGAGCCACAAGTAGGTGGGAATTTGGAAACGCGTCTTATGCAGGGTTGCCAGGTTTTACGACAGATCTTAAACCAGTGTCCCGTTTGACCGTGTCCATGTGCGCAACAAGGAACTATCCGTTTCAGAATCAGAATCGGCAAAACTTAGTATCAGGAGCATGGATAAAGGATTGTATTTGATATATGCTCGCACGTGACATAAAAACACGCATTAGACAACCATAATAATAGAAAAATTCAGAAAAGGTCATGGTCAATTGATGGCTGTTATCACCTATTAATATTTAGTGCTGAGGATATTAATGCCTTTTTTTGTAAATACATTTGACTGCAAGTAGTACAGTATAGCACCATCCCAATGGAGGAGCTGGAAGTGATTAAGGGGGCATGTGGGGCATTGTGTTGTGAGATTGGCCTTTCTTTAAACTGACTGTGTGTAGAGAACGTCCTGAAATTCTGTCAGGGGGCTGTTTTTTTAAAAAAAATTCTTGCTTGGTTAATGATCCCTAGAAGTTTTGTTTTGATTTTGACAGTGAGGAACTGAACATGGATGTTATATTGAAGGTGAGTATGGATTTCAATGAGGGATTTGTAAACAGTTGTTAAAATGTTGTTATGGACATCACAACTTTTCAGCTTCCTTAACAGGTGCGGGCACTACTGGGCCTTCTTGTAGAGGATGTCGATGTGTTGAGAGAAAGATAGCTAAGAGTCTGTCTCAATGGGCAGCTCTTGCTCCCGCAGACTGCATGTGTTTCCTAAATATTTTGCTGTGCTCAAGTGCAGGAGTGAACCAGTGTAGTTTATAGAGCTGTCAAATAATAAAAATAAAACTATGATAACTGTCAGAACAAAAACGAGCACGCAGACTGACCCTCCAGGACCAGGGTTCTGCACCCCTATCTTCAAGCAATTGTATTGCTATAAAAAAGACCTTTTATCCCTCCAAAATCTGCTCTTGGAATTAGCTAACCATTACCATGGAAAACAGTAACTTGTTTTGGATTGTTCTGAAACTGAACAGTATTTACATGGTAGGTTTAAGTGTTTTATTAATTGTTTATTTGTTTTTGCAAGTTAAATATTAGGCCTAATTCCTCTGAGAGATCATAGCATAACTCAAGACGACATGATACAGCATAAATCCTTTATTAACAAATCCATTAAAAATTTGGCTAAAGCTCTATTTTCTCACAGCTTCCAACCTTTTGTATTAACTAAAAGTTATATTATTTAAATAAACCAATTTGATAATAAAATCATGCAAACTACCCCAATAATAAACAATATATATTCAGTTCATCAAAGTGTAAAAATATATTTTCCTGCTGGTGCTTTTTTCAGATGCATATTTATTTTACAATATGGGTGCATAACAAAAAAGTCAATGCAACTTCCAGAAATATATTTATCAAACATTAATACCTTCAAGCACGAACATGCCAAAATGGCAATTCTCTATTTTGTTATGTTAAGTAGTAAGGGTTTAAGCCAGACAGTTGGTTACGGCTGCTATCTGGCAACCTTGATCACATGACCTCATGTTGGTTCGAGCAAGAGCTTACTCACATCACGGTTACCTAAACGCGAGTCGTTTTCATTTACTGGAAAGTGTCGAAAAGCGATATTGTTTGGAAATTTAGCTAAATTTACCATGAGACGGAAGCAGGTGAGACTTACAATTAATATTTATTCTGTTGCGACATCGTATTTCCATTACCTAGCTATAACACGAACTTTACACAGCGTGTTATTCTGACGTTTTAATCATCTGAAGTTTTAGTTAGCAAAGCTACGTTAGCTTGAACTTGTCGAACAAACCGCGGCGCAACAGTGTAAACGGTTTATATAAGCAACAACAACTTATTTTATCCAGCGCGTAGAAATTCAGAGATAGACGACATATATACACGTGTTGGTTGGGTACTGTATCCCACTAGCTAGCTAGCAAAGTACGTTAGTAGCGCATCGCGCGACTGTCTGTCCATTTCATTTGCTTGTGAATAGTCTACTAGCTAACGTTAGCTACGTAAATGTCTCGTTTTGGTCTGAGACCCTTCGTTTGATAGGCTCACTTGATAACGGGGCAAATTTCCAGTTCTTTAGAGCTAACACAGACCGTAGCTAGCTGAATTACCATTAAGAGCGAACCCATGCCTGCTAATTACCTTTCTCCGTATTAATGTTGGGCTGTCTGACCCAAATTTACAAAACTTGAATGTGCCAGCGAGCTAAATAAATAGTGCAACTAAACACTATACTGTTTGAGGGCAGTGGTGTGCATTTAGATTTATCGCGAGTAAAGTTGCATTATTTCACTTGTAAGATGTTTGACTGTAGCAGTGCGTAGGCTTAGATAGCCAAGAGCGTGTCCAACATTGCCCTTGATCTAAAACCCCTTTTGATGGCATGCCTCTCAGGCTCAAGGCAAGCAGCGCTGTTCTGCTCGACCGAAGAGGAAGTGCACCGCGCCGTTGAAAAGTAAAAGTTCAAATAAGGTTGGTGCCCCCTTCTTTGTTTTTGTTTTAAACTTCCTGTATGTGAGTTCGCGAGGTTAGCTCTTCCGTTTGAACTCGAGTTTTCAACAGATACCGAGCTCTTTAATTTTGCACAATGCACAACAAACCTGTCCACTCGAATCTGGAATGAGAATAATGACGCAAATGGTTTATTTTCGCAGGGTTCTTTGAAGATGGTTGATCCGCATTGTGTTGCAAAAGAGCAGAAAGTTGAAGGTGCTAAAACTGAGAGGACCCCGCACGACGAGAAACACGCGCACCATTGCTCAAATAGTCGGCTTTTGATCAGGGGCGATGGAGATGTGCCCTTGTTAGAGAGGGGGCTTTGTCCTGAAAACACTTGCCGAGATCCGGTAGAATTGGAAGATGAAGATTTGTGGGAAGTTGAACGTCGCGGTTTAGAAGAGGAGGAGAGTGAGATGAAGATGCAAATTCAAGTGGACAACAGTATCTTCCTCGATGATGACAGTAATCAGGTTCTGCCCGTCGGGCAGTTCTTTGGGAATATCGAACTCGTCCAAGTGAGTAGGTCTTGTCCTTGCACTAGTTGAACGGCATGAATGCACATTGTACAGCTGGAAGTCATACATATCTGGAATTTGTTGTAATAATGAAACGCACAAATATTGAAACCGAGGGAACACATACCACTTTGGAAGCATAGGTCAACTTGCATTAGTGCATCAGTTTTATATTTTATAAGCTGGTCTGGCACTGTCGCTCAATCCACAACATAGCTCAGGAGGTAAGAGCGGTTGTCTGGCTGTCGGAGGGTTGCCGGTTCGATCCCCTACCCTGGGCGTGTCGAAGTGTCCCTGAGCAAGACACCATGGCAGCCTTTCACTGTTGGCGTGTGAGTGTGTGTGTGAATGGGTGAATGAGCGGCATCAATTGTAAAGTGCTTTGGATAAAAGGGCTATATAAATGCAGTCCATTTACCAGATACTCTCCTACATTGTAAATCGCTGAGATTAAATGCTTCTGCTAAACAAATACAATATAATGTAACAAGTGAGTTCCATAAATATGTAGAACCAGGTTTGGTTTAAGAAGACCTGGTGCTGCTCATGCGTTTTGTCACGGATGGCTAGAGTAGAATGTGACTGAGACCCTTTCGTGACTGTCCTAGGATTACCCGCCCAGAGCTCCCGCATCAACACCCATGAGCAGGAGAGAGTACAGGAGATTGCACTACATCGCCAAAGACGACAGCGATGACGACATCTACGAAGACGAGCACCCGGAGACACCGCAGCAACGCGGTATGCGACCCTGTCTCCACCAGCCATCGCTAATCACAAACCGTGTGTGCGCCTCCATGCCTCACACCTTTTGACAAAATGTCATTTTTATTTAGGAACCGGGTTTTTTTTTTTTTTGAAGGTCCTCTTGGATACGTGACATTGTCAGAGGTGGACATTCCAGGGGTCAGAAAGCAAAAGTCCTGCCATGTATTTCATCCAACCCTGAACTCAGCCAGCTGATTTAGCTCTACCTCCTGGCTGAAGAATGGTGCTCATTAGCAAATCCAGGTGACTGGAACAAAATCCTGGGATGAATTTCTAATTTCTGAACCTGGATTGTCCACCTCTGGACATTGTACTGAAGTACAGTCATTTCATTCAAATGTAACATTTTACACCAGAATGCTCCCTTTAGAATTAATATTTGCTCTGTACTAAAGACTGTAGATGCATGCATTGATGATATGATATTTCATAGAACCTGTAGTAAGCTAAGTAGATATGATGGCCCTGCGGGGGGAACTGGAAGTGATGGTAGGGTGTAATGAAGTGGCCATAGAGCCGTTATACTGACAGGAAATCTCCCCTTCCAGACAGTTTCAGCAGTACTGCAGATTCAGGAAACCACGTGAGAAATGGGAGCAGGTGAGAGGTACACATTTTCTTCTTCTTTCGTTACCAATAGGGTTGTGGAAATATATGTATGTATAGGATTGTATCTGGCGTGAGGTGTAAGTGCAATCAAGTTTTAAACTGTTTTCAAAACACGTTTGAATATGCATGATGGTGCCTTGTTTATTCAATCAACAGGGGCTTGGCAACACAGAAGGAAGTGTAAAAACAGACTCCTCTGATGGTGACCAATCAAGAAGTGCCTTCCACAGGCGAAAATGTTTTCATCTTGCACTCAAAACTACTTCAGTCCTTTAGCCAGTGGTTGCTGAACGGTTCAACTGATGCCAAAGTTGTTCACATTGTTTTCATCTAATCAAAAATAAATTTATACTTATTGCTGACCATTTTTGCATGTTACCCCAAGAGAATTGCACTAACCAAGTTCAGTACTGCAGAGGCCATGAATATGAAGCTTAATGTATTTACTTTTCTTAGTGTAAAAGTTTTATATATATATTTTTTGAGATAGATGTATAAGTTCTTGCTCTCCTTTGGAGAAAATGCTGCACTGTAAATTTGTTTTTGCCAATTTTGTTGTAAGAATGATCATTGAAATTCCATGTGTTAAATATATAATCTTAATTGCAAGCTGTGCTGGTTAAAATTCCACTAATTATTCGTAGTTAATATTTAAGCGGTGTACCACTTAAGTATAAGAACCTTATAAATAGGCTTGGAAAAATTTTATAAATTTTTTCTTACTAGATATTGCACTGCATTTGTCTCTAGAAAGTTGAGTAATATAATTTTGCTTATGGATTTTGTACTGCCAGTATAACTAGAATAAATGCGCCAATTATTTTTACAGTATTGATTGAGTTTCCTCCTTTTCTTGTCTGTGTGTTAAAAATATCACTTAATTAATGAGAACAGAAAGAGCAGGAATAAGGCAAGGACACTAAATCCTTTTTGTGCTGCTGTGTGAGCCATGGTTTTATTTGTGTGCAGATGATCTGACGTCAGGTGATGGAACAGTGCAAAGCATCTACAGCATCATTAACATGACAATGTAATGTTCCTTCAGCAGTTGCACATATTACAAATTAAGTTACAAAAACATATGAAATTATCCATTATTCTGCTAGTACAAGTTTTAAAAATTGTATATAAAAAGTCCCTTTTTCTATAGGAAATACTGCATAAAAAATATGAAAAGCTGATTTCAGAGAATTCCTTTCTTCAATAACACAAACAGACTAATTCATTTTATATCTTTTTTCGTTTCTTGTAAATTTGCCTGCTATCACAAAGCAAGTCATGAGCACGCTTCTTGTGGCAAACAATGTGCACAAGTTTTAAATTCTCCTTCGTGAACAGCAGCCTGTAGAAGTAATCCCAGTTGATGTCATTGCTCTTGTGACCTTGCAGTGCTTTGGCAAGAGCAGGTATTATGGTTCTCCTCTTCTCAATCCTTAAATGGTTTAAGAGTAGAAACAGTTAAACCTGGTACAGTGCACTGGGTTTGCAATGCACCTCACATTATATTTCATATAGTATTCCACAGTAAACAGTTGGGTAAAAATAGGGAATCTGAAGTCAACTGAAGGATTGGTTAGCAAAGACTACTAAAGCACTTTCACTAATATCACAACTTTCACCCTCCATTTTTATGGTAATGTTCCTGAGGAATAATGTGACCACTACTGTGATTATGAGATAGGGCAGGGTTCACTTTCAGTCTCTGGTGAGTAGACTTTGCCTATGCAAACATATGGTCAGTAATTCTAACGCAGACCAATTTGTGACATGACAAAAGTGTGTGCTATTATGATCAGATGTTTTTTGTGTGAAATACATGCAAACATTGCAGTTTGTATATTACAGGAGTGATTACGTTCTTACTAATGATTCACTAATTAATTCAATTTCAACTTTAATTCAAGTCTTACAAGTATAAATAGAGCTATGTAAATTAGATATAGAAATTGACAAGAAAATAATTGCCTATTTAGCTTTGTGGTCAGTGTCACACCTGTTAACAATAGTAACCATCTATTTGGTTTACAAGTGTAGACAGTGGGGGACCATCTATTGCGAACCATGGGTATCCTTGATATTAGAGCAATTACACGGGTCTTGATGTTTCTGCTGTACAATTCAGATAAATAGAGGGTGAATCATGACCAGCATACTCACCTGTGGTCAAGATTCCAGGTGCTGAAAACGATTCTGCTTTCTCTGTTCCCATAAGGGTTTATGGAGTGGAGAGATGAGCATTTATCTTGGTCAAATGCACCCTAGAAATTAGCAGTCAAATTAAATCAGTGATGTGGGGAAAAACAAAAGGCTTTTGTCAAGGCCTCATCATGCAATCCTGTCTGTGACTGGATATATGGACACCATATTTCATAATACCCATTTCAGTATACAGTATATTGTTCCTCAGGTAAAGATAAAGCCTGATTTGAATAGGCAACTAAAAAGCCTGATGTCTACAGATGTCTACTGAGCTGTTATTTGATGGATTTAAAAAAAGTGAACTGTGAAAATCTTTCTGGAATATTTCAGGCCCCCCAGTGTGTCATCCTACCTGACAGGAAAACCAGCCTTCCTTTGTGCAAAGTCGGCTGCGTTCCTTTTCTTTCCTGACAAAGTAACCGCCGTTGTACTTTGCAGATTTCAACTTCTCCGCCATGCAGTCCACTACCTCTTTGTACTCCCTCTGTACCTTGGCACTCTGGATACTTGAGGCATACCCTTCAACCTGAACAGAAGGCAACCATAAGTAAATGAAACAAACTGTGTGACAAAAGGTGATGGAGATATAACACGCGTACAGATCCAAAGTTACTGGATGGTGGGTGAATAACTAAATTCATTCAGCATCAAACTAAGAATAAAACATGGATGTCCTACGAGCAAACTATGCTCTTTGCATCTGGTGGTATATAAGAATAAACTGGTGTTTAGGAATTAATGTGTTGAGAAGGGTGCTGTAAGTGCAAACCGGGTGTTTGTGATAATTTAATGACCTGTTGTAGAGTGAGAAATTATTGCTGATTTCAGAATGTCCAGTTTTTCAAACTTACATCTTTCATATATCCCCGTATTCTGTTTTCACAGTTGAACTTCATGTAATCAGACTTGGTCTTAAATCTTGACTCAATCCCTGAAATGGTTACATACATGATAGAACGAGACAGCAGTAATAATCGAACTAATCACACCAATTAAAATGTAACACATTATCATAACTTTCAGTATAATCACGTGCAACACTTCCCCTCTCCACCTTTCCTCCCACAATGTGTGAGATCCATTTATATAACCAGAGAGCAGTAGTCATTTAGTACTAATCATTTAAATATCCTGTGGGCAGCAGCTTTGTTGACACACCTTTTTGCCAGTCTTTGAAGCTGAGGACCTGTCTGGACGACTGTATCATTACTGACTGATTGTAAAGCACCAAAAGGACGTTGACAAAGCTAATGTGTCATTATAAAAGTCAACCATTATGATAATTAAACACATTCCGTTCCTGGACTGAGCCTTGTTCTCTGTGTGTAATTTGCACGCTCACAGTGGCCACCTGTTGAATCTTGCCTTTTGCTTCCTTCTAAAATACATAAAACCCTACCTTGGAACCAGTCTTCATCCTGCTCTCGTTCTTCGACGTCTGAGGTATCTTTAAGGTTATGGAGCAGATCAGTAAGGATCCTGCGTCTCTTCTCTGAATGTTCGTCCATCAGTAAATCCTGTGCCGACTCGATTAGGATATCGGTGTGTCTGTCTGAGAATCCCAGCAATTGGCCGATGTCACAAACAACTGTTGAGATGTAAAACAAAAAAAAGCCTCTTCACTGTTACAGATAGCTTTAATTAGTAGTAACTCTCTGAACATTCAGTGCAAACAACCACCTCGTCAGGCTTCAGACCAAACTGCAAGAAATCAGTGTGTGCTGTTAAGATACGTTTATGTAAATACTAATTCCAGCACTGTATTCACTGGTCCATGTCATGTGCAAATGAAGTAATGCCATAATTCATTTGACAATTATGAATGAATTAAAGAAACAACATTAAATAAGTCAGCCACTTGTTATTTAGGGGCCTGAGTAAAAGCAAAGAATTTGAGAAGTTGAAAAGAAGTGACGTTACAATATACACTCAGTGGCCACTTCATTAGGTACGCCTTCTCATTAACCAAACATAGAATCATGGGGCTGTAACTCACTATATAAAGCTCGCAGACATGGTGAAGAGGTTTAGTTGTTTCTCGACTAAACATTAGAATGGGCGATCTAAGCGTAATCTAAGCGACTCTGACCGAACATGGCCTGACCTGACTTCAACTTCAACATGTACAAGGTAGGGTCAGAAGTTGGCAAAAACAGTATGAATACAGGGATCCATTCAGCCTTGTGTCAACAGTACAGGTTGACGGTGGTGGTCTAATGGTCTTGGGGATGTTTTCATGGCACACATTAGGTCCCTTAATACCAATCGAGCATCGTTTGAATACCGCAGCATGCCTAAGCTTTGCAGCCGTTCATGCGCATCCCTTTATGGCCACAGTCGACCGTTTTCAAAAGGGCACTTCCAGCAGGATAATGCGCCATGTCACAAAGCACAATTGCACACAACGTTTGTGGTACACGACAGTGACTTCAGTTTATAATGGCCCCCACAGTCCCATCTCAATCCAACATAGCACCTCTGGGATGAGAAGGAATGGGAGGTTTGCAGCATGAATGTGCGGCTGAAAAATCTGCAGGAACTGCGTCATGATATCGAGTCAGCAATGGACCACAGTCCCTGAGGAATGTTTCCAGCACCTTGTTGAATCCAAGCCCTGAATGATTCCACCTGTTTTGGAGGCAAAAGGGGGTCCTATCCGGCAATTGATCGGCGTACCTAATAAAGTGGCCTTAGTGTATTTACCCTCTACTGATAAACACACAGAAAGAGGAAAGAATGGTTATTGTTTTACTGGTATAAAGAGCACGCACATCCTTTCCAATTTTGGCCTTTGGTGAGAAGAACGAGTTCTGCGTTGACAGCAAGGGTTTTAAAGTAGTCATCAGTCACTTCTGTTCCATCTTCGTACAAGCAAATATGTGAACCCGGCAACGGGACCTGATTCACGAATGAATAAACATAATTACAGCACAAAATACATGCAGTTCTGTGGTCAAATCAAAAAGCTGACACAAACGCAATTTCTAGCCTTATTATAAACCACGTTCCCAGCTTTCAATAGGCGGTTGAATAGCAAGATCTAATATTATGTATGGTTAACGTTACATCGTAAGCTATCTGAACCAGAGAGTTGGATTATGATGGTTAATTTATAGATAATATAAAAAAATGCACCTGCAACATTTTACACCCCTTCTTAAGAAGTTCTTTCAGGCTCCTTGCCGCAATTCCATACTTCTTATTTTCACTGAGACCTCTCAGTTTAATAAGTTTCGGCTTTTTAAACAGTCCGAACATAATTCCCATCGAGCTCCAAGCACTTCCGTCGTTCTTGTGTAGGCATTTCCACGCATGCTCAGAACGACAATAGCATATAATACGCGCAGACCTCAGTTCAGTATTTTTTACAGTCTCTGGTTCAGTGGCGCAGATCCCCTGTTGTAAACTACCGGGACGAGTTACCGTGAAGTGGTTACATTCGTAGATTTCACGATATGAGATGCATCACTTGCATTACAGATCCGTCCATCTACGAGTATGTGACGCAATAAGACAACATGGATCACCGCTTTGTAGGCGACTACACAGTCATGCAACTGTGCCGAAATTACTAAAACATTTCATCTTAGTCTGCGTGAAATACATTACTATATCTCATTTGTGCTTCTATTATCTTCTCTATGGGTTTACGAATACAGTGGTCCCTCGCTATAACGCGGTTCACCTTTCGCGGCCTCGCAGTTTCGCGGATTTTTTAGCGCATTGTGTTCTGGGTCCTGATTGGCTGTAGACCATTGTCAATCAATCTCCTCCGTGCCGTGTCTCCTACAGAATGCGTTCAGCTTGTCAAATTTACTTGTCAAATTTACATAAATCTTCGATCGCTAGCAGTGTGACTTATAAGGCTGACTACTTCGCGGATTTCGCCTATTGCGGGTTATTTTTAGAACGTAACTCCCGCGATTAGCGAGAGACCACTGTACGCCAAATGCACGGCTTCTTAAGAAAAAGTATTCAGTGGCCTGTAGCTACTTTCTTTCTAGGATAGATAGCGCCATCTGCCGATTAAGGCGTGTATCACATAAGTAGCTTGGGAGACGACCTCCATTTTAAATTCAAAAGACTGTAATTAGAAGTGACTGGTAAAGCAGTTAGTGATTAGAAGCGTCATGTTAATCAGTCAGTGTTAAAAACCCAAGAGGTAAGCCCAGGAAAGTATCCCCTCAGTCAGCTGGTTCTGAACCTATCTAAACTAACCAGTACTAACACAAACCAGCTTCGGGCGTAGTACTACGGTCAGTGAGCGAATCACTGAACTGATTTGTTGATATTCGTTGATTGATGTCTCAATGATATCGGGGTGTTTTGAATACCTTGGACCCTCCACTCTTCATATATGGTGTCACTTATATCAAATACGCGTCATAGAAAATGTGGCTGGGGTTTGAACATGCAGTACATAGGTGAATTTCATTCAATTAAATCCCAATTGCTTTCTGATAGCGTGACATATATAATGCGCTGCTACCTCCCCTGGACATGTTGCCTCAATGATATGGGGGTGTTTTGAATACCTTGGACCCTTCACTCAGCCACATTTTCTATGACGCTTATTTGATATAAGTGACACCATATCTGAAGAAAGGAGGGTCCAAGGTATTGTATGTTGTAACATATCCTGTAATGCACTGCTAACAGAATACAGAAATTTAAATGAGGATTATTTAACTTTTTTTCTTTTTGACTAGGCTGTATCATGGAAACCAGGACTTCTACAAGGGAATGCATGCATTTCTACATGCATTTTACTCTGTGACCATCCTGCACTCAAACTACTGGAGTTAAATTAACACTTTTTTCCCCCTTGTGCACAGGAATATGAAATGAAAGGAATCTGAAATGTGCCATTTTAATGTAACTTTATGGATGGTAAGAAATTAAAGTTCAGCCTCATTTTATCATTTAGTATGTCTTTTTGGTATCATAAATAAAAAATCACACCCTCTGGTGCTTCTGTTAGGACATGTACAGACAGGTGATAAATTAAAGGAAAAACCAACATAAACTGTCTTAGTAAGGTGTTGGGCCACCACGACCTGCCAGAACAGTGTGCTTTGGCATAGATTCTACGAGTCTCTGGAACTCTACTGGAGTGATGGAACACCATTCTTTCAAAAGATATTCCCTCATTTGGTGTTTTGATGATGGTGGCGGAGAGCGCTGTCTAACACATCGGTCCAAAATCTCCCATAGGTGTTGAGTTGGGTTGAGATTTGGTGACTGAAAAGGCCATAGAATGTGATTCACATAATTTTCATACTCATCAATCCGTTCAATGATCCCTCACGCCCTGTGGATTGGGGAATTGTAATTGTGGAAGAGTCCATTCCCATCTGGGTCAGAATAACTGTATTGATTTGTAGTGAGCCTTCCCTCTAAGGGGACAAGTGGACCCAAACCATGCCAGGAAAATGGCCCCCACTGCATAACAGAGCCACGAGAATATGGTATATATCTGACCATATCACTTTTTTTTTGCACATCTCTGTTGACCAATGGCTATGGTATTTGCACCACTGAACGCTCAGATGTGCATTTGCCTTGTAATGAGGGGTTTATGCACTGCAACCCTACTGTACATTACGTAAGTTCATTCATCTGAAAGATTTGGGAACTGCATGCCACTATTCCCCATTAAATTGTTATTTTTACTTTCACATGCAAGTGCCCTTTGCCATGCAGGGCCCCAGGGTCACCCTAATGGTAGCTCCAAGTTATCCTACTGGGGACGTGAGTCTCTGGGATTAATCTCAAGAACCATATATTCGACTTTGCTGAAACCTACATGAGCAGAGGCATTCAATGAAAATATTTTCACTGCAACATGTTTTGTAATTCAAATTGTATTATATGAAAAATTAAATGCTCAAAATACTTTTTTCTGCCAGCTCTCTGGATGATACACCCTTCTTTCTAAATGTGCTATCATATCCTCAGAAATCACTTCAGATAGTAGATATTCCATTGAAACCAGTAATAACTGTAAATAGTTTTTGAGTGTAATTTGTACTATTCCATATGCTTCAGGCATATCTATTGCTCCGGTTCTGTGGCCTCGCTTATTCCTGTGGAAGTGCAGAATATACAATTAATGGAGAGTGCTGTCCAATGTGTACACCTGGTAAGTCACCATCTTTTATCAGAATAAAGCTTCTAATGCAGTAGATTTTGGCTTGCAGGGGTTAAACAATGATGGTGCTCTTTATTACATTACATTACAGGCATTTGGCAGACGCTCTTATCCAGAGCGACGTACAACAAAGTGTATAACCATAACCAGGAACAAGTATGACGAAACCCCTAGAGAGAAGTACCGGTCCAAGTGCAGGGAACAACCGCATAGTTCAACTTGGACCCTGAAGGTTAAACTGATTAACACTAACACAACGAGAACGGCAACAACGCAATCTATGGAAAAAATACAAGCAGTAGTTAAGACAGTTAATGCACCTAAGTCACCTACGAAACAGCTGCCTAGTTACAACCCTAAGCTTACAGTCATTTACAGGGGGGTAGGGAGGGATGGGGAGAGGTGCAGCCTGAAGAGGTGAGTCTTCAGTCGTCGTTTGAAATGGGTCAGTGTCTCAGCTGTTCTGACCTCCACAGGGAGGTCATTCCACCATCGTGGGGCCAGAACAGACAGGAGACGTGTTCTGGAAGTGCAGGTGCGAAGAGGGGGAGGTGCTAGGCGTCCTGAGGTAGCAGAACGGAGGGATCTGGCTGGCATGTAGGGTTTGAATATCTTGTGGAGGTATGCTGGGGCTGATCCCTTGACTGCCTGGTATGCTAGGACCAATGTTTTAAATTTGATGCGAGCTATAACAGGCAGCCAGTGGAGGGTAGTGAGCAGGGGAGTGACGTGGGAGTGTCTGGGGAGGTTAAAGACCAGACGAGCTGCAGCATTCGGAATGAGTTGCAGGGGTCTGGTGGCAGATGCCGGTAGTCCAGCCAGAAGAGAGTTGCAGTAGTCCAGGCGGGATAGAACCATTGCTGGGTTGAGTAGGTGGTGAGAAAGCGGCGGATTCTGCGGATTTTATACAGGAAAAATCTGCATGCCCGGCTTACTGCTGCGATATTCTTGGAGAGGGACAGCCTGTTGTCCATCACCACTCCGAGATTCTTGGCACAGGGTGATGATGTCACTAAGGTGTCCCCTAGGGAAATGGAAAAGTCGAGGAGGGGAGAGGATAGAGCAGGAATAAAGATTAGCTCCGTCTTTCCCGGGTTGAGCTTCAGGCGGTGATTGTCCATCCAGCTCTGTATGTCCCTCAGGCAAGCGGAGATGCGGGCAGGGACCTGTGTGTCCGATGGGGAGAAAAAGAGAAAGAGTTGTGTATCGTCGGCATAGCAGTGATAGGACAAGCCATGGGCAGAGATTACAGGGCCAAGGGATCTGGTGTATAAGGAGAAGAGAAGGGGACCGAGGACTGAGCCCTGGGGAACTCCGGTGGCGAGGGGACGGGGTGGTGATACCTTACCCGCCCAGGCAACCTGGAAGGAACGGTCAGAGAGGTAAGACTCAATCCAGTCAAGGACTGTGCCGCAGATCCCTGTTGCTGCCAGGGAGGACAGGAGGATAGAGTGCTCTACAGTGTCAAATGCAGCGGAGAGGTCTAGAAGAATCAGGACAGAGGAGAGGAAGGCTGCTCGTGCGGCATGGAGTGACTCACTGAACGAGAGGAGTGCAGTCTCGGTCGAGTGGCCAGGCCTGAAGCCAGACTGGTGGGGATCAAGCAGGTTGTTGTGAGAGAAGAAAGCAGAGAGTTGGTTAGATGCAGCACGTTCAAGTGTTTTGGATAGGAAAGGGAGGAGAGATACCGGGCGGTAGTTCTGAATGACTGAAGGATCTAGTGTGGGTTTCTTCAGCAGCGGGGTGATGTGGGCCCTCTTGAAGGATGCCCCTCAAACATCCAGAAGATAGGGAGGAGTTCATTGTCATTGAGTTATTTTGTCATCATTGAAATGTCATTTCAAATGGGTACATTTTGGCTTTGTTTTGTGTCTTTTTTTCTGATTAGGGACACGCCTTTATAAGCACTGCACAGAGTACACTCGCACCTGTGTACCGTAGTCTTACGTGGAAACCGGATATGAAACCAGGAAATGAGCTTCAAAAACGAAATGTGGGTTTGTTCGTTTGGTTCTAGCCTACTTGGCGTCTGTTTGCGACAGGGACTGCGACCTTCCACACAACCCCTACGCAGAAGTATAAAACAGCCTTTAACCAAACGCAGCAGACGTTTGGACTGTGATATATATATATATATATATATATATATATATATATAGCTAGGTTAGTTTCAAACTAAGTACAGATTCCAAGGACAAATTGTTCTTAATACGCTGGCGAGTCCGGTAAGTCTTAAATTTATTCTGGTTTATTAGGTTATGCCGAGCTCAACATTAACGCTTGTCCGGGACAAGCAAACTTTATGATCGGACAAGTGGAATGGCTCTTCCAGTTGTCCGATGGGACAGGTAAAAAATAAACGTGATAAAATATCTGTAATGTATGCTCAAATTAACTGAAGTGGTAGCCTGTCTTTGTTTGCGACGCAGTTTCAGGTGCGTGTGCGCGTGTGCGTGCGTGTGGTGTTTTTCTACAGGCTTGGTTGACTCTTGTTAATTTCACTTCAGTGGTGATCAAACCTCACACGAAGCAAGTGCGTGTTGTTACTCTTTACTGATCGCAATTCTACGAGACCTTATGGTATAGCATAGCTAGCACAACCCAATGGCAATAACCCATAAAATAGATTTTTAATATTATTTGTTCAATTGAATGTTTAAAGTGAAACAACGGTAGGTTTGAGGAATTCCAATCTAGGCTACTTTCACTTTCATTTTAATTCTGTATAAATTGGTAAATAGTAATGAACAAATGAGGAAGTAAAATCATTACTATTATATCTGTTATAATAATCTTTATCATTTCATAGCTTCATGGGTTGTTCCAAATAACATGAACAATATAGACCTCTCACCTGTTGTATTGTTTCTGTGTGGTTGGTAGAATTTGTTTTCCCTCAGGAGTTATGGAATTTTAGTCATATGATCAAAAAATGGCAAGGGGTTCTAGAGACAAAGTTCAGCACGTTCAGGTCACTGGGGGTCCATTCAGTCCTCACTTGGGTCACTGCAACATGTTTTCCCATGGTTGGAACTAAGGGGTTTCTGGGATTAATTTAACTATATATATATATATATATATATATATTTTATGCCATTCTATAATGTCTACCCTTAAGTGTACAACTCAGTTTCTGTTTACTTTTGAATGGAGTAAGTTCTAAAAGCAGTTACCTTTTTAAATAGAAATGTGTAAGTTACCTTTTTAGTTATGTTGCAACCTCTCCTGTAAAATACTGCAGAGAGAATGCAAAAATAAAATTAAAATGAGGATTATTTAACGTTTTTTTTTTTTTTTTTTGGGTATAAAAGCGTCTGCTAAATGCCTAAATTGTAAACTGTATAAGTTATGGTAGCTCAAGTGTATAAGATATGGAAAGCGGTTCCTGAGCAAAGGTTCAGCACATTCAGGTCACTGGGGGTCCATCCAGTGCTCACTTGGGTCTCCTGGTTGGAACTAAAGGGTTCCTGGAATTACTTTAACTATAATTTTTTTCTATAATGTCTACCTTTAAATGTACAATTCTGTTTCTGTGTACTTTTGAATCGACTAAGCTTTAAAAGCAGTTACCTTTTTAAAGAGAAAAAGTGTATATAAGGCCCAGTCCACACCGCTTAGCTCGCGTGTGCGTGATGGTCGCGGAACCTCTTGCTTTTCATTTCGGCGCCCATGTTAACAGGTTAGAGCAGCCACACAGCCTGCGTGAGACGCGCGTCTGAGGCGCGGCTCGAGCCTCGCTGCTGCGGCGCGTCATCTAGAGTTTCGGCGTGGAGCCTATTTTTCACGCATGACGCGCGCGGTTCTCAGCAAAAATAGACAGTGAAAAGAGCTGTTGATAGTCATATTGACATCATACCAGCAACATTACATAACTGACACTTTTCACTATAGTTTCAATGTCTAGGCTATATCTGAATATGTCACAGACATTAAAAATATATAAATATATATATATATTTTTTTTTTTCTTCATTTGAGCACACACTTCTTAACCTTTTTCTGTCTAAACTAAATATAAATTACATTTATAATGAAATGAAATCAAACATTCCATTTTTGATGGCCATTATCAAAGGCAAACTCAATGTAGAAAGATAGGGCTGGCAGTAGCAGTGCCGCAGCAGCAACGCTGGCAATGTGGACACATACATGCATGCGAGCCACAGCAGTTCGGCGAGGTAGCTGCCACGCACAGGCGAGGTAAGCAGTGTGGACCAGGCGTAAGTTACCTTTTTAGTTTATGTTGCAACCTCTCCTGTAAAGGACTGCAGAGAGACTGCAATTAGAATGAGGATTATTTAACGTGTTATTCTTCCTAGGCTGAATCATGGCAACCAGGACCTTCACAAAGGGAAGAAATCTGACCATAATTTTGTGAATTACGACAGATGGACATCTATCAAGCTCACAGTAAAGTATTAAGTGTTAAACTCTGATAGAGTGCATTTTACTCTATCAGAGTTTAACACTTAATACATGTGTACATGTGACCCTCTTGGAGTTAAATTAACGCTGTCTGTTTTATTGTGCACAGGAATATTCTTTCAGAGGAAATTAGATATGTGGCATTTTAAAGTCCCTTTATGGATGGTAAGAAATTAAAGTTTTGCCTCATTACCTTATTTAGTATAGCTTTGGTGCTTCTGTTAGGACATTCTCACACTTTCTTGTTTCTGACTTCTATCTTCTGTTCCCTGTTTCAGTTTTTGTTTGAATGTCAAATAACAATATAATTCACTCCCTCATCACAATCATCAGGTAACATTTGTCATAGTCATGTGACAGATACAGTATATCTTCCTGCCACCTGGCAATTCATTTTTGTTTCCTGTAGGCACGACTGGGTTAAGACACAAGGGGCCTCTGGGTGCTGAAGCTCTAAAGCTGGCGGTATACTCAGTAAGAAGAAGAACTTAAGGATTGAGATCCACCGGCGAACATGTCTATGAATACCGTTGTCGGTATACTCAGTGAGAACACCGCACCGTTTAATATCACTCCACGCCGCTAGTCAGCTATTAACCTGGGCTGGAATCTCGCCCAGACCTCCATCTCGCGGCTATGCCATGGATGTATAAAGAGAAGGGCTACGCGAGATCACAACACAAAACAACAATGGCGGCGGTGATAGAAGCACAAATGCGACAGAGACCGAGAGAGGAGTTTAAAGTGGCTTTAGTTTATCTAGCTATGCAAAAGAAGAAAAAAAGGTGAAGGAGATGGTACGTTTGCCCTCTACCACACCACAGTACAGTACAGGCAATGAATGAACCAGAAAAGAAAGTTGAAGTCTGCCCTCTGAACTCTCAACCGTGACGTAACCAACCATGTGATATTTGGACCAACAGTTGAGAGGGGGAGGTCGGAGAACAAGAAAGGCATTTTCTGAAAGTTCTCCCTGGAGGCCGTCGCACACTGCACCGTGAGAACACACAACACCGCGTGTTTTTGTTCTTCAGTTGTTCTCATTACGTCTTTTTTCTCAAAAAGTTCTACTTCTTACTAAGTATACCGCCTACTTAGAGCTCCCCATCCCCTCTCTCTGACTCCTCTACTACCACTGCCATTTTAACTGCCACCACACACACATACAGAAACACATACATAAAAGGATTCAGTTAAACTGTCAAAGTGATAACAAGCTACTGGATAACGAGCTACTGGCTTCAGCACGAAAAAAGTCACTAAAATAATTAAAATTTTGGTTAAGATTTGGTAATAAGGAGAAAGTGGAGGAGAATGCACCAGACTTTGCTTCCTGTGTAATTTGTACTATTGCTTATGCTTCAGGCATATCTATTGCTCCTGTTCTGTGGCCTCGCCTATTCCTGTGGAAGTGCATATTATGAAATGAATGGAAAGTGCTGTCCAATGTGCACACCTGGTAAGTCATCATCTTTTATCAGAATAAAGCTTCTAATGCAGTAGATGTTGGCTTGCATGGGTTAAAAAGTGTGCTCTTTATTTTGTCATCATTGAAATGTCATTTCAAATGGGTACATTTTGGCTTTGTTTTGTGTCTTTTTTTCTGATTAGGGACACATCTTCATGAGGGCTGCACAGAGTACGCTAGCACCTCCTGTGTACCGTGCAATCAAAACACATTCAGCGCCTTGCCGAACCGTCAGCCATATTGTTCCTCTTGTACAGTGTGTGAGCCAGGTGAGAAAAGATTCATATTCAACTAATGTGTTCATTCATGACATGGCCATTTGCAACATGCTTGACTGTCTTTTTAATAATATATAAAAGATTTCTTACAGTAATTAAAATTCAATATGCTGTTTTGACTTGATGGTGAATAATGAACAGGTCTGTTGCCGAAATACTCAAATAATGTGTTAATATGGGTCTTTATTCGCCGTTCCTCCACAGACTTGGGTTTAAAAACAGAGAGAGAGTGCACCCCCACCTCTGACACTGTGTGTGGGCCTCTGGATCACCACTACTGCACTAAGACTGATAATAAGAGTTGCAGCTTTGCGCAGAAACACACCATCTGCAGGCCTGGACAGTTCATCATACACAACGGTTGGATTGCATTAATATCTTGAAGGGACAGTTGGGTTTTTTAAAATAGACTCCAGGGTTAGTGTATGTTTTTGATTGGTGGATGCCCCTACAACATGGGTCACCCTGAGGAAGTAGATATCTTTTTCACAATACTGGCAGATCACCAAAAACTTCTGTAGGCATCATATAGAGTATCCTTCATCGCAGACATAAGTTATCTGGGCCAATTAGGAAGTACACCTTTTTTATCCGTGTCTGTTTAGTAAAATTAACTCACTTAACTGCACAGTCTATGTTTCTGAAAACGTTTTTTAAGGTTTTTAATGTCTTGACATGCCTTCCAATATATATTTGCACAGGAACAACATCGAATAATACCAAATGTGAAAACTGTCCCGATAAAGCTTTTTCAAATGAATCCTTTTCTGCATACTGCAAACCACACACAGAGTAAGTTTCCTATGTTTATTCCCAAATAACATCATTTTCCAGATGAGTAAATAACTAGGGTAAAGCAAAACTGAACATTGTTATGTGTATATTGATACTAAATATAACCCTGAGGTTTATGTGATATTTCGACTTTTATTATATTTATTTTTGCGACAGTTGCCAGTCCTTGGGACTTCAGGAAATTACAGCAGGAACAAACACATCGGACAGTGAATGTGGACCAAGAAATATTCCTGTTTCCATTATTGTGCCTGTGCTACTTGTATCAGTATTAGTTGCAGTTGTCATTTTAACAATCATTTTCATTTTAAGTAAGTCTCTCCCTTTATCTGGTAAGACTTTAAATTGTATTTTTAATAAACTAAATGTAAATGGTGATGCAGTTTAAATAGCAGTTTAACGTTGGCTGTACCTATATTTTGTAAATTGCAATCCTTGTATTTATATGTATCCTTGTATTTAATAATTAATCAGGGAATTCAAAAAGGAAAATTAATGTGCCATGGTAAATTTTTGGAAAAAATGCAAATGCATTACTCCACTGGTTGATTGGTTATATTCAATGTTAAAGAATTAAACAAGAAAATAAAAAGGAAAGGTAATGTAACATTTTTAAGTTATTAAAAAAAATGTAATGTAGGTATCAAGTAATTAAATAATGAACCACTATTTTTCTTTCAGAGTGGAAAAAGAAGAACAGGGTACGTGAGAAGCTTTTTACATCCTGTGCCTAATTTTTCAAATATCTTTCGAGAGCAGAATTTCATTTGCTATAATGTTAATTTGTTTAATTAATTCAGGAGTCACTCCTGGGGCTATGAAATGACCTCTACACTTTTATGGTTAATACTATGTTTACCGAGATAAAATCTCCACTTTGCTAGGTAACAGATCAGGCAGAAAGAGAAAGAATGAACAGGACAGACCAGCTGGAGGTTGAAGGTAAGGGAGCACATGACTATGGGGGAAATGATAAAAACTGATAACTGATAAAAAAAATACTATTAGATGGGATGTGTGCAGCTAGTACTGCCTCTGATACATGGACTTGTTCTGATATGTTAAAACCATTTCGATTCTGTACATTTTAATGAAGGGCTAATATGTTTTACCAATTAAACACAATTATGAAGATGAATTCTAAAAGGATAAAACACGTTGGAACGTGAATGTGCACCACAATATTCTCATGGTTACTGTGCTGCTTGTATTAGAAGTATCAGTTGTCATTTTAACAACAATTTTCAGTTTAAGTAAGTCTCCCCATCTGCCTGGTTAGACTTTTAAAACTTTATTTTAAATAAACAATTAAAGGGTGATGCTGTTTAAACAGTAGTTTTTAATGTGAACAGAAATCTTCATATTTATACCCCCACAGCACCCCACAGCCCTCAAATAACAATGGAGAGTCCAGTTATTGAGAATCCTATACTTCCAGTGGCGGGAGTCCACAGGAATCACATGAAATGAAAGCTTATACTCTCACCTACTGAATAAATGAATTGTCAATCAAGCCAAATTGTACTAAAAAGGGCGACAACTCTGTAAGCAACAGGTGTGGTATTACGCACAGCTATTTTTGAAGGTAGACCCAGGCATAAAAAATGCGCGTATATTTCCCAAACAGATTGTCCAAGACAATATATGACCACTCAGCCCAAAAATGGACATCTCTACGCGTAAAACCAGTGGTAAGATTGTATATTTACTCAATGTTTAGTCCCAGATATTGACTGTAGAATGACATGGTATAATTTTTAAAAACTTTGTCTCGTTTATTTCGTTATTCAATGAGCAGCGTTTTCACTGCTGTATTGGCATATTTTAGGGCAAATGTCGGGTTTATCTTGTTGCTACGGAATACGATTTCTCTCAGCATAAAATACTATCAATAAAATGGTTTAGCTATTTCTCAGCATAATGACAGATTCAAAGACTAAACGAACTCACCCGATATTGTCTTCATATGATCCATGCCAAAGAAAATTAATTATTCATCCTCTCAAAAAGCTTTTACTAACAAACTTTTAGTAGTAGCCTAGCATGCACTCTGGCACTCTGGCTGGCACTGTCTTCCATTGCTTCCTCGACATTCAGACCCTCCCCTCACTGATAAAACAGATACAATAGGGTTCCACCAGCTTCGCTGCTTGGACCCCTAATTAGATGGGCTGTGTGCAGTTAGGCTACTGTGTGCATGGACTTGTTCTTGCATGTTAAAACCATTTTGATTGTTTTCTTAACATATGCACATTTTAATGAGGGGTGGGGGTTCAGTTAATGTATTTTTTCACCAATTAAATACCACAGTGAAGATCCATCCGTCAATTATCTAATGCGATTATTTCTGGCCAGGGTTGCAGGGAGGGCTGGAGCCGATCCCAGCATGTGGGCAAGAGGCAGGAATACTCCCTGGACCGGCTGCCAATCCATCGCAGGACCCTCACAGCATTCACTCTTGCAGTCATGCCTAAAGGCAATTTATCACAATCTTAATGTCTTTGAACTATGGGAGGAAACTGTATCACAAGGAAACCCACAGTGACATGGAGAGAAAATGAGTCCAGGGTTTCCGCCAGTGTATTGCAAGCCCGGCGGCCCGCCGGGCCTAAGTTGACCTTTTTTTTAAAAATGTATTTTTAAGATGTTTTTTAAACTAGTTACAGTGGGGCGGCTCGGTTGAAAAGCTCACTAGCGACATATGTTGGTTAAAACGTGAACGCACTGAAGGAAAGCAGATCTGAGATCAGTGTTCTTTACCCTCATTGTGCATAGTGTGACGTTCAACACTTGACGCTTCCAACTAACACGAGCTAACGTTACCTAGCAAGCCACCATTTCTTATTTCGTAGGCTAACTAACCTTGTTACAAACTGCGTTATCCCTTCATCTCGTCAGTAAGTAGGCCTACATTCTTTTTATATTAACTTAAGCAGTGTGTAGCTAACGTTAAAATAGTAGCATGAATGTAACGTTCGATATATTGTAACATTACATGACTTATTAATTGCCATCGAAGTAACAACTTCACTTGTTTATTAATAACGTTAGCTTGATGACAGTGCGTTGTCATAAAATTTTTCCCGACTGTGAAACTGCCTGACTGCCTTACATTTTGGACAGATGTGGCTACATAGTAAATCCATCGTTGTTTCCATTGCAGCACTTTCGACATAGCCTACGTAATATCATAAAAATCCAAAAATTTCTTCTTATGGTGAAGAGTGCCTGACCGGCAACCGTAAACATGTGTTAACAAAATTATGCTATATCTAGAAATACCATCTTTGGGGAAAAAACGCTACGGTCAAGGGTCAGGCACTCTTCACGATAAGAAGAAATTTCAGGATTTTTTCGATATTGCTTGTGCCTAAAGTACTGGAACGGAAACAACGATTGATTTACTGAGGAGCCACAGCTGTCCAAAATGTAAACAAGTCAGCCAGTTTTCACGGCTGGGAAAAATCTTCTGACAATGTGGTCATGTAGCTAACTAACCTAGCTAGCTAGCCAAACAGTCAGTAACACAGATACTTACTTTGTGCCATTTAGGGATAATGTCAAGGAGGAAAGGTAGCCTACTGTAAAAGCCAAAAAACTTTAGACAGTTTTTTAAATGTTTAAATGTGCCCAGCATTCCAAGGCTTGTTGTAAGATCCAGTAGCCAATCAGGACTTGAATACAAGTTTTTTGTAGAGTGCAAAAACCTTGATATTATTTATTTTTATTTAATTTCTTTTGTTGTTGTTGAAATGTGCCCAGCATGCCCAGGCTGTAAGAATCAGTTGCCAATCAGGACTTTTTTCAAGTTTTTTGTAGAATGCAAGAGATATTTTGTAGAGGTATTATTTACTTAAATTGAATTAAATTTAAGTTCTTTTGTTGTTCTTGAAACCACAGCATTCCAAGACTGTACATTGTTGTCAGATTCTTTGTAAGACTCTGCTATGCTGTAAATAGTTGTTGATTTTTTAAAATGTGTGTTGAATAAATGACTTTATAACAACATTCACATTACGTAGTCATATTTTCAAATCTCCAGTCAGCTTTTAGCACTGACTTAATGTAGGGCCCTATGGAATCTGTGCTTTTTAAAATTCTCAATTCCGCGATTCTGTTACCATAGAAACTATAGGGCCCTACCTTAATGCTGCCATCAGTCTGTCGCTGGCCCGCTGGCCAAACTTTGGACTGTGATGCAGATACCAGTTTGGCTCGTGGCGTCGTCGTGAGTCAGGTAAGACTTTCATTCTGTGTGGTTACTAGCGAGAAAATGGCAGGAATAGTTGGAATAGAATATTGTTGCAGTTTTTTTTTAACACGGGTGAAGTCAGCCGTCCTTGCAACACTTGGAAAGTTTCAGATATAATGCTCTGTTCTTTTCGTCAGTGATCTTGTGCAGGCCAGTTTGTGTACAGTAGCTTACGTCATTCGATCGAATGTTGTTTACTGTAAGATTTCAAAGCTTTCTTATTAAAATAAGCACGAAACTTGTCGCGCTATACGAACATGTTTAATGAAATTACTTTGAGCAACAGGTGCGTGGTGCGGATTAGTCAGGTGATTTTTTAATTTATTAGGCCAATCATTCGTTTTCATGGGTGGAAGAAGTAATTCGGAAGATACTGGGGCATGTGTTTGAAAAATATTTTAATGCGTGAACATGAGCAGGCGGCTTCGGATACTACCCCATGTCTAAAGTCGCTGATCTGCGGGAGACTTTAGACTTTGTCCACTCTAGATGAACATTATAATTTCCTTTAATTACAATTTAGGTGAGAGCTGGGCAAAACCTGACACGGGGTAAAATATAACACCGAATTTTTAGGTACAGTAGATTCAATGAATATTTCCGGAGATACTGCCAAAAGTCTTGCTATATGCAAGTGATTTTAAATTGTTTTACGGAAGTGTTTTTCGGCTACTGTATTGTGTGTGTATGTCAAGGAATCGAAATGTATACAATCCTGAATAGTCTTATAGTGACTAACAGATCGCATAGTTTTGATATAGCATGCCAGCTTGCTGGGATTGCTAGCCATGCAACGATGCAGAGCTTTTAAAAGAGGCGTTATATGTGCTCTGTTTATGGGTTTTTGTCAATAAACAAACAAGCAGCAGAATTTTAGATCAACTGTAACTGATTGATGGTAGATTGTGACAGCCAGGTAAGAGGTTTTTACAGCAGCATGTCAACTCAATAATAACGTTTTAGTTTCTCGTTTTTTAGTTTAGCTTCCTCCTGTGTTAAAATGGATTATTTAAAATGATAAAAACTGATTTCTTTATGTGTGTGGCAAACACGCCTGCCACAGGCCACCGAAGTGGCTTTCTTTGGGGCCCTCCAGCACAGAGACACAGGGAGAAGATGTTAAAACAGTCCACATTTATTCCACGAGGGTTTGGCAAGATGGTATAGCCAAATGAGCAGATGTTAAACCCTGTCATGACAGAGAGCTCTCTGGTGTGGGTGGGGATGGCAGATTTAACCTGTGCGCAGTGATTACCTCACTACGCACAGGTGCAGCCACTCCTGTTCCTGGGTCCAATTAGCCTGGCCAATTATCTAATTCTTCACCAATTATCCAATTGGCCAGGTCTAATTAGCTTGACCCAGGGCAGGTGTGGCTGCTTAAACCAGCCATCCCCACACCACAATGTGCTTAGTAAGTGTCTTAAAGGTTAGCTCTGGCTCCATGACCACACCAAGATTCTTTACCTGATTTTTGTCAGTTAGAGACCCAAGTTAGATGACACACATTTCTCTAATATCTATGAATTGTGCCCAAATATTTTTAAATTGCCAACCACTTCTGTGGGTTTGTCCTTTATCACCAATGGTGTAAAGGACATTTCCCTCCTATTACAGATGACCAACTATTTTGCTTTCCAAACATTATTATTACTTATTACATTCATTTGGCAGACGCTTTTATCCAAAGGCGCCCTGCTGCCGCAGAGCGGAGTGGTCGAGCAGGCACATAGAATCGAGTCATGTCCTGCAAGTAGATGGGGGCTGTCCTGTTGGCAGCAGTGTAGGCAAGGGTCAGGGCTTTGAACCGGATCTCCAGTGCTTTGAACCATTAATCTCCAGTGCACTTGATTTACACCAGTTCTGTAAAATTCTGACATGATTAAAATGCTAATCATCATATCAATCTTTCCCTTGTCAGAAGTAAACCAACCAGCACCTGCAAGTGACATCTTTTTCTGTATAGAATGGTATGTACATTGCTGTAGCCAATTTGATGTGTGCTGTATGTTGTGTAAAAAGCCGGACACCCGCCGCACACATAGCGACCGCGAGCGCACTACGCGCGTAACTGAAGCGTAGTTGAAGTACTGTTATTACAACGCAGCGGGCGACGTCCTCTACACCAGATGCGAACGCATCGCGAACCGGCTGCGAAGCTTGTGTGACACAAGCCAACTGAAGCGTAGTTTTTCGCTGTTCTATTTTTTCGGCTTGTCGCGCGTCACGATGACCTGTTTATACACAGAAATATGCTCTAAAATGCTAGGAATACATGCTCTGATTTATATTTCATCTTTATATTAGGCTACTGGGGGTGTGTCCATAGTTCCCTCCCAGATATTTTATAAGCAGCTAAAAAAATACAAGCCTTTTTTTGTATTGTCCTTGCAGAAAAAAAAATGATGTAGAAGTGAATGCACCGAGCAGCGGTTTGTTAGCTCGAGTGTTGGAAGGTAGTTTTTAACCAACCGTATATTTGACTTCTCGCTGCTTACGCTACGCGTGCGGTGGGTGCCCGGCGTAGGTGAAAGTTTAATCATAACTGTTATAACTTTATTATTGCTATTTCATCATTTCATAGCTTCATGAGTCGTTCCGGAATCCAAATAACATGAACAATATATAGACCTCTCGCCTGTTATATTGTTTCTGTGAGGTTTGTAGAATTTGTTTTCTCTCAGGAGTGATTGAATTTTAGTCATATGATCAAAATATGGCAAGCGGTTCCAGAGCCAAAGTTCAGCACATTCAGGTCATTGGGGGGCCATTCAGTCCTCACTTGGGTCTCCTGGTTGGAACTAAAGGGTTCATGGAATGAACTGTATCTATATATATATTTTAATGGAATGACATTCTATAACATCTACCCTTAAATATACAGTTCAGTTTCTGTGTACTTTTGAATCCACTTGTCATGGTTCTGGGGTGTAGTGGCCTTGTGCTGCCACTAGAAGGCACCTGGCCTTTGAGAAGTTCTTAATTTGTTCCAGGTGTCTGATTTCCCAATTATTTTCACCTGGGGAGGTGCCTTTATAAGCACTGACAGAACAGCCATCTGCGCTTCTGTGTAAAATCCTGTTAACACAAAGCCGGTACGGTAGAGGTATAGGTGCTCGGTGGACGGTTTACTGAACTGTGTTGTGGTTGTTTCTGTGTCCTCTTAAGGCGAGTCAGTCTCTTAGCGCAGTGAGCGCATTCTGACACCTTAAGAGCATTTATACTTTTATTTTGAGCTCGTGTGAGCCGGTGGGTATCGGGACGTTGTCCCGGGTAATGTATTTTGTTTGTGTTTTTCTGAGCTGCGTCTCAGGGTTTTCTTTTCGCTGAGTACGTTTTGCTACTCAGTTGTCTTTTCATTTGAGACCAGTTTTGGGTTTGGTACCAGAGCTTTGCCTCTGTACCACTGGTCCTTTTCTTTTTTCGCCCCGGTTTTCACGGGTCGCTTTTGGTTTCGCGAGCCAGTTTTACGGCTGGACAAGGGGGTCCTTCGGAGTGGTTTTTTTTTCCGTGTTTTTTTGTTGTTGTTTAGGATCCTTTGTGTGCGGGAGTTGCTCTCCCAAGGATCTTATTTGTTTTGTGTTTTACTTTCGGGTGTTCCCCTTCCTTTGTCCTAACCGGTAGCGTTAGCTTTTCGTTCCCCTATATTCGTCGCTTCTGGTTCTCCAACACCCCCACACCATTATACCACTAAGCTCTAAAATCAGTTACCTTTTTAAATAAAAATGTTTATGCAAGTTACCCTTTTAGTTATGTTAGTAACATATCCTGTAATGCACTGCTAAGAGAATACAGAAATTAAAATGAGGATTATTTAACTTTTTTTTTTTTTTTTTTTACTAGGCTGTTTCATGGAAACCAGGACTTCTACAAAGGGAATGCATGCATTTTACTCTGTGACCATCCTGCACTCAGACTACTGGAGTTAAATTAACACTGTCTATTTTGAAAGGAAATGAAAGGAATCTGAAATGTGGCATTTTAATGTCACTTTATGGAAGGTAAGAAATTAAAGTTTAGCCTCATTATATAATTTAGTATATCTTTTTGGTATCATAAATAAAAAATCACACCCTCTGGTGCTTCTGTTAGGACATGTACAGACAGGTGACAAATTAAAGGAAAAACCAACATAAAGTGTCTTATTAAGGTGTTGGGCCACCACGAGCTGCCAGAACAGCTTCAGTGTGCTTTGGCATAGATTCTACGAGGCTCTGGAACTCTACTGGGGGGATGGAACACTTCTTTCAAAAGATATTCCCTCATTTGTTTTGATGATGATGATGATGATGATGATGGTGGTGAAGAGCGCTGTCTAACACATCGGTCCAAAATCCCCCATAGGTGTTCAATTGGGTTGAGATTTGGTGACTGAAAAGGCCATAGAATGTGATTCACATAAATTTCATACTCATCAATCCATTCAATGATCCCTCACGCCCTGTGGATTGGGGAATTGTAATTGTGGAAGAGTCCATTCCCATCAGGGTAGAAATGTTTCATATTCTGAGGTGATCACTCAGAATAACATTATTGATTTGTAGTGAGCCTTCCCTCTAAGGGGACAAGTGGACCCAAACCGTGCCAGGAAAATGGCCCCCACAGCATAACAGAGCCATGAGAATATGGTATACATCTGACCATATCACCTTTTTTTTTTTGCACATCTCTGTTGACCAATGGCTATGGTATTTGCACCACTGAACGCTCAGATGTGCATTTGCCTTGTAATGAGGGGTTTATGCACTGCAACCCTACTGTAATATCACTATTTATTTGTCGACAGACTGTTACAGTCTAATCACATCCTGCATTGACATTCTCAGTCACCTGAGGAAGAGTCGCTCTTCTGCTTTTTCTTACATATCGCACTAATGTATGAGCATCACGGTCATCGAATGTGTGCTTTCGACCACAATTTCAAACCCTATTTACTGATGTCTTTCCCACAGATCTAAATGCAGATGTCACTTTAATCACTATTCCTATTGAAACACTAGCCAGTTGAGCAGTCTTTGTGACTGAAGCTCCTACCATTCGTATATCAATCATGAACTCTCTTTCAAAGTCACTTAGATCTTTTCCTCTTGCCATCTTGATCCAAAATCGAGTTCAACTGGGCTTGCTCAGCGTTTTAATACACGCCACAGAACGTGACAGGATGTTAATTGTATCATGCAGTACTCCTGTATGGAAGCATCTACATTTGTTATGTTGAACTCTTCTGGCTTGTCTCTTTTCGTTGCAAATTTTGAGCTGGTCTTTTGATTCTTGTTGCTGATGAGAGGTTTGCATTTTGCAGTGTAGCTTCTGTAATTCTGCTCTCAAAATCCTCTGTGTATGGTGGCTTGTGATATTTTCGCATTTGTTCCTGGGAGACTGCTGGTGATGTCACTAGCTGGGTTTTTCTTCAAAGCTTTTAGGATTAATCTGTCATCCTCTGCAGTTGTCTTCCTTGGCCTACCAGTGCAATGTTTGTTTCTGAGCCCACCTGTAGTTTTTTTTTCTCAAAACTTTTCAGACTCTGGTACTTCATATACACAGTTTCTGTGATATCATTATTAATGAATTCTTAGAGTCCTCTCAGTTTATAGATTAGTTGCTCTTTCAGTCAGAATTAGTCCTCTGATATATGCCTCTGACTCCATGCAATCTCCACAGATGAGAACAAGTCTTATACCAAGACAAGACACTCACACCTATTTTATGTATGAACAGTTTACTTTCTTTTGCACAGCTGAAAATGGGAGGACTCAACACAAAAACAGCTGTTTCTGTAAAATGGTAAAATATATATGCATGTAAATACCGTGGAATAGAAGCTGATTGCACTTGTGAATCATATTCATATTTTGATCTCAAGTTCTAATGCCTTAAGTAGACAGCAAAAATAACTAAGTTCACTGTGGTTCCCATGTTTGCTGGTCATGTGTGTGCATATATGCCATCTTAGTACATTGTATATCTATAGCCTATTAAGGCATGTATCAAGTGAGGAAGTAAAGAGTTCATTAATGTAATTAAACTAATAATGAAAATGTATGCTTCATGTTCCAAAAAACCATAATAAATTCATAAATATGTAAAAAAACAAAAAAACATGATACACATTGTGATCTTTGTGAAATCATTTTAAATTGTTATTTTTACTTTCACATGCAAGTGCCCCAGGATGGGCACCCAAGTCACCCTAATGGTAGGTCCAAGGTATTCAAAACGCTCCCATATCATTGAGACAACATGTCCAGGGGAGGCAGCAGTGCATTATATATGTTATGTTGTCAGAAAGCAATTGGGATTTAATTGAATGAAATTCGCCTATGTGTTGCATGCTTATACCCCAGCCATGATATTCTGTGTGTGATGTTTTCACTTTTACAAACAAGTGTTAATACTGTCCTATTCTCCTTGCCATTCTAGTGCAATATCCAGCCACATTTTCATATTTATTTGTTTTAAGTTGCATAGTTGATGTTACAAGGTAGCACAGAATGTTGAAGTAATGCATTTTAAATTACTCTTCCCTTACCATTCAGTTAAACTCATGTACTGATGTAATGTTGAATTGGATATTGCAATAATAATTAAAAGTAATGGAGGTATTTTATCTTTTATTCTCCATTTAAAATTTTGCATTGTCATTGTTAAAAATGTAGGGAAAAAAATAGAAAAAAGGAAGACAGATTTGTTTGTAATTAATATTAGTGTTGTGAATAGTTTTACAATGTCTGTGTTTAAAATCGAAGTTGTTTTAATACTGTACAAATAGAAAACGAATAGTTCATATTTTAGGACAACTGCAGTCCGATTTTTCCTTAATTTCATTTTGCTGATCGTAACTGTGGTTGTATCGTTGGACTTTATTTTGAAATTTTCAGACCCGCGCGGAAGTCTGTCGCTAGCTTCACACTGGTCAGCGTTGGCCCATCCTCCGCAGTGACGCGATTATGCGTGTGAAGGGGGGTGGGGCATCAACAAGCATCCACGTTGTGACTGGCGAAAGCACGTGGGTGAATTTAACACCTGCGTCGTACTCTGCAGCAGGAATACACCCCAAACGTTTATTATCTATCCGTTCTTCAAACGACGTGTGAAAAAATGGAAATTTAATAAAGATCCCGTCGCCACCAGAAGGTGAGTATGATGTCGTATCCAGGTAGCCAATTATGACGACCTTGCGCCAACCTTGAATACATCTCGGCTAGCTAGCTAGACGGGCTAAAGCGGCTTCCGTCCATTGATCAGCCACTTTGAGCTATAACTCCGCTTGCCTTTTCCCATTTTCTCTGTTTATTCGGTTCATTTTTCTCGTTAAGTTTGTGTGTCCTTCCTTGTCCGTACGAGAATAGAGCCACAATGATTCTCTTGTTCCCTGTAGCTAGGCGTCCGTCTGTTGCGGGGATTAAAATAAAAGGCCCTTCTAGGACTGTCTAACCAGTTCAGCGGCTCCCGCTGTCACAGTACATTTGTAATGGTAGATTTAGTGCGTCGGATCGCTCGCTCGATCGTTGTAACTCGGCGATTTACCAATCCAGTCGTTTTAGGAATACGAAGTAGTTAGCTAGCTCAATCCACCGATATGCTAACGTGATAGCCGATTCATTGCGGCAGTGCTTTTCCCTTTCTGCAGTGAGCTACTGACTTTATGGGGGCTACACACATTTTTTTCGTTTTTGTAGGAAATACATGTAGCATGTTATCCAAGTGTCTTACAGTTTCAGCGGTGAGCTGCCCTACAGTAAAAACATGATTTTTCCAGGCACGTTGCTGGTTACGCCGAGTGCGGACGTGAGGTTTTGACAAGACGTGCGCAGATTCTTCTATAATTATGACTTCGAGTGAGCCAACATCGTGGATGATGTGACATCGAAGCCTCACTGTATTAAAGATACTTAATGACACTTGGCAGGAAGTGTTGTGAACGCCGGACCGCGTCCGTTCACCTTGAATTACTGGGGGACGCGTTAACTAGGTCGACTGTATCAATTACGTTCATGGGGTGGCAGTCGGTATTGCTGATGTGCTACCATTGCTAACGACGACGCACTTTATCGCGATGGTAAAATGTAGCCTATTTTTAGCAAACGGACGATATTTGGGTTCAGTAGTGCTTTGTGTCCGAGGAGTTTCTAGAATATTAGCTACAACTATCATCGCACCCCTGGCTTTGTCGCTAAATAGTGCAAGTTCAGTGAACAACGGAATGGACATTTGACAGAAAGCTGTACCACAATGATCTGGACACGTACGTCCATTCACGGCACATGTTTGCGCTCTCGGTGCAAGCTAGGATTACCGGACCTCCAACGCCTCCAAGGCTAATTGATTCATTCATTGATGTCCGTGACAGTCCGCTTTGGTCAGCGTGACGTAAATGTCGTGTCCGCCCAAGCGCGCCGACTGCGCATGCTCGAGTGTTGGAAGGTAGTTTTTAACCAACCGTTGCTCAGTATATTTGACTTCTCGCTGCTTACGCTACGCGTGCGGTGGGTGCCCGGCGTAGGTGAAAGTTTAATCATAACTGTTATAACTTTATTATTGCTATTTCATAGCTTCATGAGTCATTCCGGAATCCAAATAACATGAGCAATATATAGACCTCTCGCCTGTTATATTGTTTCTGTGAGGTTGGTAGAATTTGTTTTCCCTCAGGAGTGATTGAATTTTAGTCATATGATCAAAATATGGCAAGCGGTTCCATCGCCAAAGTTCAGCACATTCAGGTCATTGGGGGGCCATTCAGTCCTCACTTGGGTTTCCTGGTTGGAACTAAAGGGTTCATGGAATGAACTGTATCTATATATATATTTTAATGGAATGACATTCTATAACATCTACCCTTAAATATACAGTTCAGTTTCTATGTACTTTTGAATCCACTAAGCTCTAAAATCAGTTACCTTTTTAAATAAAAATGTTTATGCAAGTTACCCTTTTAGTTATGTTGTAACATATCCTGTAATGCACTGCTAAGAGAATACAGAAATAAAAATGAGGATTATGTAACTTTTTTTTTTTTTTTACTAGGCTGTATCATGGAAACCAGGACTTCTACAAAGGGAATGCATGCATTTCACTCTGTGACCATCCTGCACTCAGACTATTGGAGCTAAATTAACACTGTCTATTTTATTGTGCACGGGTATATGAAATGAAAGGAATCTGAAATATGGCATTTTAATGTCACTTTATGGATGGTAAGAAATTAAAGTTTAGCTTCATTATATCATTACATTCATTTTTTTTTTTTTTTAGTCATTTAGTTTAGTATATCGAGTCTCTGGTATTAATCTCAAGAATGGTACTGTATGTGCAACTTTGCAGAAACCAAGATAATAAAGGAAATTCAATAAAATTAATGTAAATAATATTTTTGAAAATATTTTCACTGCAATGCACTGCATGTTTTGTCATCCACGACAGTTGTACTGCGTAAGAAATAAATGCTTAAATATTTTTTTTTCTGCTAGCTCTCAGGATGGTATGCCCTTCTTTCTAAATGTGCTGTCATAACCTCAGAAATCACTTCAGATAGTAGGCCCTATATATTCAATTGAAACCAGTAATAACTGTAAATAGTTTTTGAGTGTAATTTGTAATATTGCATATGCTTCAGGCATATCTCTTGCTGCTGTTCTGTGGCCTCGCCTATTCCTGTGGAAGTGCAGAATATAAAATTAATGGAGAGTGCTGTCCAATGTGCACACCTGGTAAGTCACCATCTTTTATCAGAATAAAGCTTCTAATGCAGTAGATGTTGGCTTACCAGGGTTAAAAAGTGCTCTTCATTTTGTTGCCTTTGAAATGTGATTTCAACGAATACATTTTAACTTTGTTTTGTGATTGTTTTTCCCCATTAGGGACACATGTTCATGAACACTGCACAAAATTTGGTAGTACCTCCTGTGTGCCATGTGCTCAAAAAACATTCATGGACAGGCCCAGCAGTCTCCCTGAATGTTTGCCTTGCAGATTGTGTGACCCAGGTGAGAAAAGATTCATATTCAACTAACGTGTTCATTCATGACATGGCCATTTGTAACTTGCTTGACTATCTTTGTAATAATATACATTTTGTAAAGGAATTAAAATTTAACATTCTGTTTTCACTTCAGAACTCATAATTTAGTGTTAACAGGTCTGTTGTCAACATGCTCATATAATGTGTTAATATGGGTCTTTATTCTCTCTTCTTTTACAGGCTATTCTGCTTTAAAAATGGTCAGGGAGTGCACTCCCACCTCTGACACAGTGTGTGGGCCTCTGGATCACCACTACTGCACTAAGACCGATAAGGGGTGCACATTTGCACAGAAACACACCATCTGCAGGCCTGGACAATTCATCATACACAACGGTTAGATTGAATTAATATCTTGAAGGGACAGTTGAGAGTTTTTTTATATTCCAGTGTATGTTTTTGATTGGCGGATGCTCCTACAACAGCCATATTTCTCACAATACTGGCAGATCACCAAAAACTTCTGTAGGTATCTAAAATATCCTTCGTCACTAAAACTGAAATGGTATCGAACAACTCCACAAAGTGAACTATTCTTTTTTTATCCGTGTCTGTTTAGTAAAATTAACTCACTTAACTGCACCGTCTACATTTCTGAAAACTTCAGAGATTTTTAATTTCTTGACTTACCTTCCAATATATATTTGCACAGGAACAACATCGGCTAATACCAAATGCGGAGACTGTCCTGATAAAACTTTTTCCAATGAATCCTCGTCTGCATACTGCAAACCACACACAGAGTAAGTTTCCTACATTTATTCCCAAATAACATCATTTTCCAGATGAGTAAATCAGTCTGGGGTATAGCATACCAAAAAGAAGTTGTTACTCATTCTTATTTGTGTATTGATAATTATAACCCTACGGTTTATTTGAGATTTGGACTTATAATATGTTTATTTTTTTGACAGTTGCCAGTCCTTGGGAATGCAGGAAATTACAGCAGGAACAAACACATTGGATAGTGAATGTGGACCAAGAAATATTCCTGTTTACATCGTTATTGTGCCTGCGCTGCTTGTTTTAGCTGTTAGCTGTTTAGCAATAATTTTCATTTTAAAGAAGTTTCTCCCTCTATATGGTAAGTCTCTGAATTTTATTTTGAATAAACTTGTAAGTGGTGATGCAGTATTTTCTGAATTGAAATCTGTGTATTTATACAATAGATATGAGTGGTTAGCATATTAAATATTTAATAATTAATTGGGGAATTCAAAAATCAAAAGTAATGTAATCAAAAATTTACCATGGTAAATTTTTGAAAAAAAGAAAAGAAAAAAAGCTAATTCAGTACTCCATTGGTTGATTGGTTATATTCAATGTTAAAGGATTAAACAAGCAAATCATAAAGGAAAGGTAATGTTACATTTTTAAGTTATTCAGAACAATTTAAGATGTTATCAAGTAATTAAATAATGAATCGTTATTTTGCTTTCAGAGAGGAAGAAGAGAAAGAAGAACATGGTACGTGAGAAGCTTTTTACATTACGTGTCTGACTTTTCAAATTTTTCTATAGCAAAATTTCATTTGCTATAAGGTTAATTTATTTAATTAATTCAGGAGTCAGTCCTGGGGCTTTTATGGTTAATACTGTATTTACTGAGAGAAAATCTCCAATTTGCTAGCCAACAGATCTGGCAGAAGGAGAAGGAATGACCAGGACAGACCAGCCGCAGGATGAAGGTAAGGGAGCACATGACTTTATGGGGAAATAACAAAGACAGATAAAAACACTATTAGATGGGCTGTATGCAGCTAGTACTGCCGCTGTCACCTGAACTAACTGCCCCTGATACAGTTGGATGGACTTGCTCTGATATGGTAAAACCATTTTGATTCTGTTTTAATTTTAGATTTTTTCTGTACATATTTTGTATCACAAACCAAAGACTTGTGCGATCTTGTGAATTCCCAGCATGATTGACATAGCCAACACCACCAATGGAAAATAGCACATAGAGGAGCAATTATAAAATGTAAATTCATTGAATAGATATTGCTCCAAAAAATGCCAGTGTGAACAGTTATCAAATGTGGTATTTTTAATATGAAAAAAATATTAAAGATTAACATTTTGGAAAAGATTAACTTGTATTAAATGCTTACTGTGTAAATGTGATAAAAAGTGATAAATAATTCAAAACCCAATTCTTGACACAAGTAAAATGTTTAATTATTGACTCAGCACTACTTAAGAAATTGCTGTCTGCTATAGTTCAGTTGATGTTCCATTGCTTTTATATAATTCTTCGTTTTTGTGTGTATCATGTATCTATAAGGTGAAGAACACTGCTGGAAGAGGACTTCATATGACAGACTTACTGTAAGGGAAGATATGTGTCAATTCAGGATGGACAACAGAGATAACTGTTGTTTTGAGCTGAAAGTTATACTGCCCCAGAGTGGCAGCCATTAGAATGATGGAGCACCCTCCTCCAGATGCAGTTGGTTCAGCTCCTACTCCACACCTGTTACCTGCATAGCATTATCACCCATTGGCCTTCCAACTCGTCTCTCCGCATGAACAGAGTTATCCTTGCCCAGCTTCAGTTTTATAGCACTACTTAAGAAATTGCTGTCTGCTATAGTTCATTTGATATTCCATTGCTTTTATATAATTCTTCTTTTTTGTGTGTAGCAAGTATCTAATGTGAACACAGCTGGAAGAGGACTTCATATGACAGACTTACTGTAAGAGAAGATATATGTCAATTCAGGATGGACAACAGAGATAACTGTTGTTTTGAGCTGAAAGTTATACTGCCCCATAGTGGCAGCCATAAGAATGATGGAATGCCCTCCTCCAGATGCAGCTGGTTCAGCCCCTACTACTCCACCCCTATTACCTGCATAGCATTATCACCCATTGGCCTTCCAACTCGTCTCTCCGCATGAACAGAGTTATCCTTGCCCAGCTTCAGTTTTATAGCACTATTTAAGAAATTGCTGTCTGCTATAGTTCATTTGATATTCCATTGCTTTTATATAATTCTTCTTTTTTGTGTGTAGCAAGTATCTAATGTGAACACAGCTGGAAGAGGACTTCATATGACAGACTTATTGTAAGAGAAGATGTATGTCAATTCAGGATGGACAACAGAGATAACTGTTGTTTTGAGCTGAAAGTTATACTGCCCCAGAGTGGCAGCCATTAGAATGATGGAGCACCCTCCTCCAGATGCAGTTGGTTCAGCTCCTACTCCACACCTGTTACCTGCCTGGCATTATCACCCATTGGCCTTCCAACTCGTCTCTCCTCATGAAGAGTGTTATTCTTGCCCAGCTTCAGTTTTATCTTGTGATTGACATTTATGCACTGTTTATGTACATTTTTATGTTTTTATACCTGCACTATACAAATAAAATTGAGCTGAACTGAATTCAGTTCATTGGAGCAAAAAGACAAAAGTTAGTGTCATTAACTCTTGACGTCTTATTATCAATTCACATATCTTTTTAATTTAACCTTATCTAATTGGTGAATGTGCTTATCTAGATATACAGCCATTTGCTGGCTTGTCAAAAATAGCCGAATACCAGCATACATGTGCACATTATATCTGACCATTAAATTCACATTTCATTATATTAAAAAAACATTGGGAAAGAATTATAACGCAAAGTACACCGGCAATTATTCATCTTCAACGGAATTAGGCTTAAAGTGAATCAGAAACTTTGCTTCATTGCACTCAGCTACAATGACAATATATTCTAAAAAAACATTATCCACAGATTGACAATGAAGGAAGTATTCTGTAACATATAAACACATTAACACAGTACAATGTTCATAATCAAATGGTCATAAGACTTGTAAATGGATGGTATATGAATACAGCTTTTCTAAAAAACTGGCAGTACCAGGATTCAACCACACAGGTGTTTTCTCTCACCTTCTCGTGCATTACAGTCAGGTACCACGGCAACCGGCCTCTTGTGCCGCTGGCCACAGCATGGTGGGCAGAGCTGGGTTTTTTTGCCTTCAGTCTCTCTAACTACTTCTTCATCCAAACAAGAAGAACGTAGAATATCCCTTTGACGAATCAAACACCTGCAGGCTTAAATGCAACATTGCTCAATTTCTATGTAACACACATAAAATTCAAAATACAAATGGTGACAGACTGGTAATAAAAATCACACCACCAAATCCTGTACATGTGAATGGTTTACTTGTTTTCACCGCTTTACACCCTTGATACAGGTCTGAACACAGTGTTGTCGAAGACAGGGTTAACAAGAAACAGCATCCGTTTAATATTTTTTATAAGTAGATCATGATTATTCAATTGCACATTTTTAAGGAAGGTTTGGTTGTACGCTTTATTTTCAGGGACATTAAAATAGTTGAAGTAGTTACAGGTTTTCTAAAAACACAGGATTTTGGCTTTGTCTTCCTCTGGGTGGTTTCTTTGAATATAGCCAGGGCAAAGCTTATCTTATTAAGCCTGTGATATCATGCTATGATTGTGCAGTTAAACCAGCGACACAGAAGATAAGATTACAACTGATATTTGGAGATCAGCTATATGTAGGTGAACTTTCATCTTGTGAATAATGCACACTTACTGGGTTTGAGACGGTTGGTTGAAGTGTTGGGACACTTCAGACACTCACTGTCTGCACAAGACAAGTGATACAGCATGGGAAAATATTAACATTCCATTACTGGCATTTAGCAGTTGCTCGTCCAAAGCAACTTGCACAACCTTTTTTTTTGCTTCATTACATAGCATCCATTTATACAGTTGGATATATACTTAAGCGGTTTTACTGTAAGTACCTTGCTGAAGGGTACTACCTAACTGGGAATCAACCCTGAAACCTTTGAATCACAAGCCCATGTTCTTTATCCATTATAATTCTTCGGTCACCTTGCTGTGTGAGTTTGACAGCATGGTATCTGTGGCTGCAGGCTTTGAGTTTTTACTCCACTCCAGCGGGCTGTCTTTGGCCTTCCCAATGCGGTCTTCTCCTGCACAGCTGCCATCATTGCCCCTGGAAAGAGTTCCCCTGAGTACAGAAAGCACCAAAGCGGTGCATGGAGCTACAACTGCAACATTTACACATCTAGTGATTTTCTGCACCAGGAGTATTCATGAGTATTGACTGGCCCAGTACAGAGTATATACTAGCAACTACTTTCTTACATGAACAACACATCAAAATGCCCATGCAGATACCCGTCCTCTACAAGCAGTGCTTCCACATCATATTGTCTATATAATTACAGGCTAGCAGTTCACAGCAAAAACAAAAAATAAAGTATAATGAATATTCAGTGTAGGCTACTGTCAATATTTTTGGTTTGTCAACCGGCTGAAATCATGGAGCCAACAATTCACATGAAATAATATTTTTTTAGATTTCATTGCAGCTACATTAAAAAAAAATCTTATTAATCTTGTAAATTAGTCATCCACACCTACACGTATAAGGAGTTTTAAAGTCACTCCCAAAAAGCATTTGACTGGTAATTTAGTATGAACGGGACGAATATACCGTCAAAGTGTAGGCTATCAAACAACCAGTTGGCTTTAACTGAATGCAGAACTAGAAGAGCATTGAACCGACGATTCTACTTTGTTGTCAGCGTTGCTAAGTAAAAGATACAACATCGGGATATTTCTGGAAAGGTTTGTTACATTTTTTTCCTCCTTCATTAATGCGCTGTCGACTATAATTACAATACAGGCTACTTTATTTCCAAAATACAGTTTTTAGCTAGGCTGTGAAACCGAATTTTTGGCAAAAGAAATATGAATTGCGTTACCCTGAAAACAGTATCAGAGTACGGAAGAGGATTAGGGTCACGAAATTCTTTTTCGAGTTCTGAGATTAAAGTCAAAATTCTGAGAATAAAGTCAGAATTCTGATTTTAAAGTCAGAACTCAAAAAAAATTTCACGTGGCCCTAATCCTCTTCCGTATACGCCAAATGCACGGCTTCTTAAGAAAAAGTATTTTGTGGTCTGTACTTTCTTTCTAGGATAGATAGCGCCATCTGCCGATTAAGGCGTGTATCACATAAGTACCTTGGGAGACGACCTTCAGCATTTTAAATTCAAAAGACTGTTATTGGAAGTGACTGGTAAACCAGTTAGTGATTAGAAGTGTCATGTTAATCAGTCAGTGATATTATTGTAACAACTAAAAAAAGGTGCAACCTGAGTGGTTGGAGGTGAACTCCAAATGGGAGCCTTTTAAATAATTATAAACCTCAGGGATAGAGACACAGCAGAGACCAGTGCATCTCAGTGTGCATAATGTTCAATGTTAAATCACGCTTTAGACAGATTATGCAGATGCAGCTTGACCAGGTCCAAATTCACTCTATCAATTTTCTTCACTCAATCAAGATTTTCCTAGACATACGTTAACTTAACATAAATTAACATTGAATACTTTAATGTTGTAGTCTTGCTACATCTGGTCTAGAAAAATGTTCAAAAATACTCGGATAGATACACTTACTGGTGGGTTCTCTTTTTTATGGATAAGAGCATATCCTGAAGTAAGGTATTTATGTAATTTAAGCAATGTAAGCTTATGTAACGGCAGATTTTCCATTCACAATGAAGGGTGGAAACACGTTATCAGTGCCCCTTCTTGTCCAATGAACTCCGCTCTGTGTTAACGCAAAATAAAAATCTTTGGTGGTGCTGTGCTTGGGAACCGTTGCTGCATCTCCCTGGCAACATCAAGCCAAGCAGTAGATTATACTATTAGCTACAGAATTAGAGGGGGGAAAGCAATATTACATTCATACAAAGCTTATTTTATAAGAAAAAGATGCAACGTATTTAAAATTAGGCATTAGTATGGTGTACAATAATATGTGTCTTTGATCTCTACAATAAATGTCATATTGTATTTTCGATAAGGATTTAAAGAGTCACATACGTACCCCTATGTTGAGTAGTAGAACAAATTCAATAGTAACGTCATGGCGGAGGCTGCGATTGAAATTTACAGCTAGCAAGCTGGGTAAGTTTCTTATTGTTTATTACATTAAATGTTCGCATGTTATAGTTACACACACATAAAGGAATTAAAATGTAATTCCTATTACTTTCTAATTTATACGGAGTGACTGCATGGCGGAACCTATTGTTGGTTGCACATATTCGCTTGCTATTTTTACTAACGTTAGTCAGCTATCGATACCTTGCTAACGCGCTGCATTTTAGCTGGCTTAATTATCAATATGATGGTGTTGCTGTCATTGAATTACGGTGACTTTTCCCTGTAAGTCTGGTTGTGTAAGAAAGGGATCACGTCTGAGTCAGAATAAGTTCTAGTATAAAACATGCGTTGTTGATATGGGGAGAACAGCCAGCTAGCTGGTTGCCAGTTGCTAGCAAAACCATAGTTAATAGTTAGACTAAGTCAACGTTAGCCGCCAGAATCTCTGCTTTTCTGCAAAGGCTAATTTAGCCAATTAACATAGCTAGCTTAGTTAAACAGCTCCCTCGTTAACGTTAACTTTTTATCATATTGTTTCTACAGTCTTTCTATATATACTGGTTCTCTAACTTTCACCATGACCGAGTGGAGAACATTGTTTGATGGTAGCCGAGTGATTCCTCCTCACAACCAGAGTGTGCGTCTGGCTGAAGAGCTACCTCCAGCGTGTTTTCAGATTGCACTGAAACATCTCCAAGGAGGTTCCATTGGACAGGTAAGGTAATTTAGCCTGAACAGGTATTACAGTTTTTAGGTTTGACAAACGGAGGGGAAATGATATCTGTGATATAGCTGGTTAACTTCTTGTAAAAGATTGGTTTTACGTGGAATTCGTATAAAATATAATCTTTGTCAGCAAAGGAAATGTATCAGTAATGTGTAGGAAACGAACCAGAAAAGAGATTGATTATTATTTAATTCAGGAACCAACAGTTTAAGAGGCCATTGTGAAGTTTAAATCAATCCCGAGTAGTGTTTCTTAGAATAAAATAAGTTTTTGCGGGCTACGCCAGATGAGTAATGTTTGTCCTTGCAACATAAAAATATGCTTGTTGGTGACCCCTCAATGGAGATTTGATCTTTGTTTTTATACTTTCCCTTTTGCGTTTGTGTTGTTTAACAGTGTACTAAATTTTGTTGTTACAGACATTGTAAACGTTTTTAAACAATAAATATTACTGCAGTTGCTGAAATACAAGTCATTTTTGTATTGTTGATTACTATTATTTACTCGTGGTCAGATGTTGATCGTGCCTGAGTCAAACACAAAAAGATGGCTGCAAACTACTCAGTATTTAGACAGTTTCTTAGCATCACCTTCTCACTACAAGACTAGAAAACAGTTCTGTGTGAAAACACTGGGTAGCCATTTTAGAAGCTGCTATTCTTTTCTGACCAATTGAACTTGAACTTCAATCAGGTCTTTCAGGAGGACATAGAAAATTAGAAGAGAACCTTGGAAACTGATAGGCCAGTGTCCCAAGATCACCCTTGTAGCTGGTGGCTGGAGTTTTCAATAAATAAAAAAAGTTCTGGTTTGATTTCATAGATACCTCAAGCACAATGCTTAGACTGCTTCTTTTTATATGATGCTGTCAATAGGTGTGTTTTTCTTTGAGAAAGAGCTGTGGCGGGGAATAATTTGTCAGTTGAGTGATCACTCAGGCCCCTCTTTCTCCCTCTGATCCCCCAGCGCCTGCTCGAGGGGCTCCAGGGGGTGAGGTTTCAGCTGCGAGTCTCCCTATTTGATGTCAGCCACCGACACTTTTTCGGGAGGACGTGGAAGAGCCCGTTGCTGCACCAGACGAGGACTGGCTCGGGGCAAGCCGGCAGGGTGCCTTTTAATGAGGTGAAGTGCAGTGTGCTATCTGTCTCTCTTCTGAAACCTGTCGTCACCATGCCAGAGCTCTGAGATGTTGACGCTCCTGGGCCATCTTCACATGTTAAAAGTCCACAGTTGTCTTGGAATTCTGAAATCATAAGCACGACTCAGGCGAAGTTTTATAAGTGCATGTGTTGCCTCCTACTACTTTTTTTTATTATGCGGTGAAATTTGACGTTCTTGCATGGTTTCAAAACCAACTTCAATCATAAGTGTAGCACTGGTCTCCTCAGGTACTTGTATATCAGTGCGGACACAGGCCTCATACAAACCTCTTACAAACCACAGAATTCATTTTAAAGTCAGATAGAGAAAGGGGTGTGAGCTGCGAAAGCTATACACCATGTTTATATTTTTCTCATAAGGGGCATACATGATTAGATCCGCACATGTGTGTAATAGAAAGGCTTGTTTAATAGAAAATAATTGCTTTTGTATTAGCAGGAATCACAAAGGGACAGCACTGGCACATTATTTTTTTTTCTGTGTGCGTGATGAGAACATTATGCATGTTTTGAGGGAAAACATCTCCAGGGTTTGATGATGGGGATCATTGTTTCTGCCTCTGAAAAATATTTTTCAGCACCATGATACAGAACTTTTGTCTGTCTATTCAACTCTTGCCTTTCTTAAAGACAGCTGCTTAATTAAAGCACAAGGTATCATCTAACGATTGGCACTTACAGAGTTGCCAAGTTCCTGGCAGTTTAGCTATGAGGAGCCTGGGCCCCATTATGTCCTTCAAAATACACAAAACTGTTTTCTTCTAAAGAGAGTGTGATAATGGGGACTTTGTAAACCTGAATAAGCACATTTTATGTGTTCCATGACCTCGCTTTGGTTTCATTTTCATCAACTGCTATAGCAGCAAAATGAATAAAAGCAACAAACAGGAAAAATAATAAAATTATGTGTACTGTGCAATTAATTGCATATCTGAAAAGGTAGTCCAGGTTACAGGCAATTGTATGTTTTGGGTCGCTTCCATATGCTAGAGCAAAACGATAAAATATCAGCATAGTCAAGAAATATTTTGAAAAAAACTTTGTAAATTAAACATTTCATTGAAATCTGAATTTTCGGTACGATAAGATAGAAAAGAAAAGACATGATGATTTAAAAAATTATGAAAATGTTGAGTTTTCTGTACGCTCATTATGCTTTGTGAAGCTGTAGTTTAGTTGCTCTCATCAGGAAGTCACTCTAATTGGTGGCTCATTCTAATTAGCGTTCAGTACACAAGGCATGTGACAAATATTACAACAAAAACAAGGCCAGCTTTGAGTATGTTGTGCAACCTTCGGATGGTACACAGTAGGTATGTTTATCCTACAAATTAAGTCAGGAAGTGGCTTTTGCAATGCTTACTTACTCCTAAAATAAGCATTTACTGCCCAAAAACACAAACGTCCAAATGTCTTCGGTCGTTAATATATGTAGTCCCTCCAGTGATCGCATTCATTCATTTACCAAAAAAAAAAGAAAAATAGTAATTTAGAGTGTTTGGCTCTAAAGACGTTCTGAGATCAGGAGCATTAAAAATATACTGCCGAATACTTAATATTCATGTTGGGCCACAGGAGAATGACCGTACGGCTCAGGTGAGAGGAGATAGAAGTCTGGAGTGGTAACTAGGCCACTTCATAGCAGCGGGCAGTAAGGGGAGTTCTGTACTGGTAAGCTTCAAATATCAGCTGGACAGAGAGTGAGTTCGGTGGATGGCTAACAAGGACCCAGCCCCAGGTTCAGCCTGCTCATTTTTCAGAGACAAACAAGCATTATCTTTCCCATCGTAATGACTGATGGCTTTCATATTTCTCCCCCCTGAAGCTTCCAGTTTTTGGAGGCTAAATGGAAGAAAATGATCTGCTATGAGATCCTGAGAGAATAATGGGGAATTCTTTTCACTTGCCAGAATTTTTTTCTCAAAGAGTAAATGAATGTGCAGTGTCTCGCACAACATTCTGTTTATTGGTTGCTGAAATAATCTTCTGTTAAGATTTCAGAAAAATAATAACATGTTTAGAATATAAAGGATGCTATTTAAAAAGACTTATGAATGATGAGCCTTTGCATGCAGGTGTAATCAAGCGATAAATATACCGCATGTGATATCCGAGACAGCAGTTATGAGAAAATGCCACCTCATTCTGAAATTTATATGAGTTTTGTATCATCTTGTTCTTGAAATGAGAAACGTGTCATTGCCTCCAGTTTCACCAGGAATGGTACACGTGGGCTACAGGGCAGTTATGGTTCTATTCTAATTGTCCATTGTTCTTACTGGCTCCAGTACTACTAGCAATGATTTCCCAACCATGCAGGCCTCCGACAGTTTTTTGATGGAAATGTGAATCGTTTGGTGATTTATGCAAACTGAAGAAACATAATAGTTTTGGCTGTATGCCTGGCGACAAGGTCAGGGTACAAACAGTCTCTCTATAATGAAGAGTTCTGAGAAGGTCTGATCAGGATTCTCAAGTGCAGTATTGGGTTGACCTAATTAGCTACCATTATTTGATTGAATTTATATAACAGCAGACTTAGTTTTCTTATAGAATTGTATTTTTGTGTAGTTTTGAAAGACCTGAAAAAATGTTATAAGGAAGAAAATAATTGATGGCTTGATTTCCACCTTAGTGCATTTATGTGTGACAGAGACAATCAAGAGAATGGTGAACACTTGTACAAAACACACGTCTAACATGTGCTCTTTACCGGATTTTGTGGGATGGAGACTCAATATAGAGAACATAGCGTTGGGCTGGACTGCATCTCTGTCTGTGCGTGTGTGTGTGTGTGTGTGCTGCACCTTCCTGTTCACTGTTCCGTCCTCTCTGTTTCTCCAAACCTTACTTATTTCTGTTCTTCTCTCCTTTCATCCATGTCCTTTTCTCTCTGGTTGTCTCTACACTCACTGTCCCCCCTCCCTCCCCCACTCCACGGAGCATATACATCGCCTTGGCGTTGCGCTGACAGTTAAAGCTGACTCCTGCCCCTTGACTGTGAGTCTCGGGAATAGATGGCTGTTGTCACGGTATCGCCGTGACGACTGCCCTCCCCAGTCTGCAGCCGGGCACGGCTCCCGTCCATCACGCCTTCTTCCCCCCCGTTTCAGCGCTCACAGCATCGATCTCTGTGAGGGTCTCTCTGTCTTTCCCCGGCCCAGGAATCGAAAGGCCTGACGGGATCTTAAATGGCAGACGTGAATCGCTTTTTCACCGAAATCCATCAAAATGGAGACGTGGAGTCACAGTATATACTCTCCCACCTCTTATCTTAAAAGCACACAGGGGTTTGGATTAGGATCCTATTAAACAATTGATTGTTTTCAGACCCACCCCTGTGAGCTCAGCTCAGGAAAAGCTATGAGAGACTTTTTTTTAGATTAAATCTTAATGAAAGAAGACTATTTTAGATGACAGTTTTAATTAAATTGAGGTTCAATAAATGATGGGACTACAGTTTAATAATCTCAGCAACCTTAAAGAGGTATTGTTTATTATTTATTTGGATCCCCATTTGTTGTCGCCAACTACTTTTCCTGGCGTGTGCATAAAAAAGAGTAGATAGTTCACATTATGAAGGTTTTTTTTTTTTTTTTTAATTTTGAATTAAGTTTCAGTGTAAGTGTTTGATTGGCCTGGACAGTTTTTGCGTGCTGAAGGATATTTTGGATGTTTGAATTTCTGTTTCTTTTTTCTTTCATCATCCTGTGACCTGCATATGTCTTATGAAGTCTTTCCCACAGGTTGAGAACTTTATTTGTGCTGGTGTTGGGGTTTTTTTTTTTTTGGGTGGTTAAGTTGGGGGGTCTGCGGTCCAGAAAGAGATCACATTTTGTGTTGAGCCACTTTTATATATTTATTTATTTATTTATCTATTTTGGTGGTCAGTGCACTTGTATTTATGTTTTTACTTTGGCCGTGTCTTCAGAAGAAACTGAAATCTGTACAGCACTTTTCCGTGTGAAGTTGTACCGGCGACATAGAGAATGAACAGAATGAAAATGCAACCCATGAACTAAAACAATTTTTGCATTAATGGTATCAGTTACAGACAAACCTTTATGCTGTATGAATTTGGAGGATAATATAGTCAGTCACATACAAATTCTAGACATAAGTTAAGGGCTTTAAAGTCATTGGTACCTGATAGCCAAAATGCCCTAATTTCTAGAAAACACAATGATTTTCATCAATTTCAATTAAATTAGTATGGCTGTATGCCACTTTGACGTTTGAAAGGAAAAAATATGAGTACAGAAGTATTGTATGTTTCTCATAGAAATAAGTAACTACCGAAAAATCTTTTCAGGCGGGTCGCCCAAATAGACCCAAATGTCGGAAACACCGTAGCGTCTTTCGTTTGTGCCCTAAACTGATTTTTTTGGTTATTCCCTCACTACCCTTTTTCAGATTTTATTTTAAATTATAGGTGGTATCAGTTAGCATATCAATGCACACTGATTGCTTCTGCTTAAGTTGAAAGTACTTATTCTTAGCATATTTAACCTTTAAGTTTTCTCTTCAAAATCCACACAGGATAGGCATAGTCATACTTGTGTTTTTATAGAAGTGTTCCAGCCTGCTCTGATTAAGTGGGCTGTGACACCCTTGGACGGAGTATAAAACCTGTTTGACAAGACTCGTTTTCATGAACCTCTGCAGACTTATAAGAAGATACAAAGTTAAATTTCAGTATTTTTCAGTATTCAGTATCTCAATTGCTCTGCACAGTTGTTACGGCGTGTCTCTCTCTGGGATCATTGTCAGCACTTCTGGGTGGAGAAACACCTGTAAAATGCCTCATGCGATTATTTTTCCATAGATTGCGTTGTTGCCGTTCTCGTTGTTAGTGTTAATCAGTTTAACCATCAGGGTCCAAGTTGAACTATGCGGTTGTTCCCTGTACTTGGACCGGTACTTCTCTCTAGGGGTTTCGTCATACTTGTTCCTGGTTATGGTTATACACTTTGTTGTACGTCGCTCTGGATAAGAGCGTCTGCCAAATGCCTGTAATGTAGTGTAATGTAATGATTGTTTTCAAAGTTGCGGTTTCAGGGGAACGTTCTGGGAAATTTGTGTCATATTAGGAAATTTGATCAATGCACTCGCTATCGGTCTTTTTATAGTGTAGTGATGCTCATAAGCCAGTAAATGGTAAATGGACTGCATTTATATAGCGCTTTTATCCAAAGCGCTTTACAATTAATGCCTCTCATTCGCCAGAGCAGTTAGAGGTTAGGGGTTAGGTGTCTTGCTCAAGGACACTTCGACATGCCCAGGGCGGGGTTTGAACCGGCAACCCTCCGACTGCCAGACAATCGGTCTTACCTCCTGAGCTATATCTCCCAGTAAACGCTAGATCTGTGGGCTACGTGCGGCTGTAGGTACGTGTTAATTCATTTTGCAGATAAAGTCCATAATCTTCTATCTGGAGCAGTGATTTCTGTTCAGTTCTGTGCTTATGGCTGGTGAAGTGTTACCCAGTGGCCTGGTCCAGAGTGGAGCTCTGGGTGTCTTCATGGGCAAAAGCACGTGGAGAGAACCATGAAGGAAGCAGCCCTGATGCCTGTTAGGATAACATGGTGTGGCAGACTCGGAGTCAGTTATAAGTGTGCTGACAGGACAGCAGCCCAGGTGTTGAGGCAGAGCTTACTGTATAAGATGACATCAGAAATTGCCTGCTCTGTGTGTGTGTGTGTGTGTTATTATATTTGTACACATGCACACACACACTGACACATATGCATGTATGTGTCTATGAAATTGAAACAATACTACAGAATTTGCCTGCCAGTGATCAGTTTGCAGCAGATGTAACCATTTTTTATTTTGACTAAAAAAGATTCAGTTACTTTCAAACTCCATGTCGGGTTTGAAATGGGTTTTTCTGGAATGGCTCCTTCAGGAAAAGGTCAGCAGACATTGTGCTGAAAATAGCCCAAAAAAGTAAAGAAATATTCCAAATAACTTTTGTGCACACATTTTATAATAACTTTTTAGTATGCAGTGCAGTATGTAAGCTTGTAGCGCACTTTTGTTCATAATTGGCTAAATGTCCTTCTCATCCTGATAGATGTTAATAAATGAAAAGGTCTTAGAGAAAAATCAGGTCTCACGGACTGCCATAGGCTCTCAAATCAGCCACTCAAAATTTCACTGTGCCTGAAAAGCCAATCAGGACCATTTCTTAAAGTCCCTGTCCAGCCTGCCTGTCAATCATGTTGCTCGTTCACAGCATTGCCTGAGCAAACAGTGTGGGCGGGGCTACGTAAGACCAGAGCAGAGGTAACGTTACTGCAAAAGCTAGACAAGCTATAGGCCAATGACATGAAAATCCGGTACCATCTTATAATCTTACGTTTAAACTCCACTGCTCATTGTGCGTCATTGTGGAACAGGTGGTACTGGAACTGTATGGACTTGACTGCAGAGCATGGAGTGTGGCACTGCATTAAGGGCTAGTGCCTTAGGTGGATGTGCTGTGTGTGTGTGTGTGTGTGTGTGCATGTTTGTGTGTGTTTGTGTGTGTGTGTGGGGGTTGGCTGGCTGGCTTGCATATTTGCTTAATTTAAAGATTATTAAAGAAGCCCATAAAATGCCCTTTGTGTGGAAAATAGTTTGTCTGCTCTTTCCCGAATTGCATATAGCCTAGACTTTTATTGATCGCTTTTTGTGAGTGTGCTGGGCTCTGGGATCGCTCATGGTGAACAAGTAGCACAGCAGGCATTTGTTGTGTAAATAAAGGAACTCTCTACAGCAGTGTATCCGTACAGTGGCAGGGAAACACAGTGAACATTTTTGAAAGGTTCTGTCAGCAGTGATGGATTTTTTTTAATATCTAAAGGAAGGAGAGAGACTTGCAGAATGTGAAACGGATAAGTGAATTAAAAGAGAAACAAAGCTCATATTAAATTTCTTCTCAGTCGCGTCGTAGGCTAGCACAGGCTCAATAGGAAGGAAATGTACGAGGAGAAGCAGGTAGAATTGCCCTTTCAGATAAAAAAAAACTTTTAATTTGAAAAAGCAAAGTTTCGAAACCTGCTTTGTTGCTAGAGTGCGCTTGCGTTGCGAATGAAACAGCCCTGTGGAGCACTGCGGAGAGCCCCTCTGTAAAGTGGGAGGGCCGTGTGCACTCAAGGATTACATGTAACAGATGTGCAGCGCATGCATGTTTCATGTGTCTTTCCAAGTTGTCATCTTTTTCACTGAATATTTCACCTGTTCCCCCAGACACATGTGAAAAATTAACAATAAGGACACAAGCACATGTGCTTGCTGACATTTACGGATATGTCTTTCAGTTGTACGCGCGTCAAATATTTATCCTGCGCGGCAGGAATTTGGGTTTTTAGTTCATTCTTGAATATGTTGTAATTTAAAAATGATTCCCCTATATTTCTCGATGTGTAGGTCTTTTATTTGACAACGGCAGTTCTGCTGTTGGCTGAACGGTGTGTGCGTGCGTTATTTGATGGCTACAGGCTTGATTATCATCATGGGGTCCAGTGGTCACCATGTCTGGGTTGTGAAAAGGGTTGGTCAGTATCTATTTACACATGGTCATACTGTCCTTTAAAAATACTGAGGATTAAGGTATAGGCTACCAATTTTACCAGAAGCATTATTTTTTAAATTAATCAACTGCTGGTGAGCTGTATGAAAATTTGGATAAAATACCTTTCTTTGCCTCTGTAGGGCAGCATTTCACTTAAAATACTCAGCGTTAAATTTGGGCTACGAAATTAAAGGCTGCCCATGCAAATGAATGGTTTGCCTGCTGGTTAGCAAAATAGGTACCCCCCCATAGATTTTTTCAAATGGTACATACAGCTGGCTACCCTAGATTACTGATGATAAAATAACATTTCAAACTGCTCCTGAGATTGTAATATACCTAAATATAGGCCATGTGCACTATGGAGGTTAACCCTTGCCCAGTGAACTATTCATGGCACTGCAAATCCTGTTTTACCAAATATATAAAATCCATTTTTCACGATAACAGTGATGGTAGTCAATGGCAATTTCAACATCAAATTAAGGTTAAAGAGTAAGTCAATGCGGGGCCGAAAACTGCCGTTGCAGCACTCTGTGGGTTAAACCTTTCAACCTGATAGCTACTCCCGATCAATGATGTGATTACTGCCATTTTGCCTCCGCTGTCAGTGGGGAACTACCAGCTTTGACATTTTGACTTTGACACTGATTTGGGTGTGGCCAGCTGAGCAACCTGGTTGAAAATGTCTTCCCACTGGAAGTGCTGCAGCAGCAGTTTTATGCCCTGCCTTGACTTACCCTTTGAGGCGATGTAACTATAGTAACGAAGTGAGGCTACTATGAATACCATAAAACTGGAGCCTGCCTTGCTGATGCTTATTCCCCTTTCCCCTTGCATCAGAGTCCCTTTGGCCCGCTTTGCTGTTTACTCTCCCTCCCTCATTAATGTTAATGGGGGATAGACCTGTCAGTCGCACCCCTGACAGAGATTTCAGCTGGCTTTTCTTTGAACGTATTGCTGGTAGCCGACTGAATTATACAGATATGCCACAGCACTGGTGACAAAACGTTTTTAGCATCCTTTCCCAAGAAGAGTAGTACTGGTTGTTTGTTGCATAACATCTTTTCATAACGGGAAATATTGGTTTAACATGAATTCTGCCACAACGGCATTATATTACTGTCAGCGACTGCAAAGTGGCTTTACTCTCGAGCACATTTCAGGCATAACGAGCCGATACGCGCACAGTGGTCATATCTAGATCTGTGTACCCGCCTGATTCCTCCTGTATGCCTGTGGAGGAGGGCTGGCCAGCAGGCAGGTTCTGCTGTCAGCTGAGGCAGTTTTCAGCATGGCTGGCCTTTGGCAGCTTGCTTTCGTAAACAGCGGCAGCAGCGCTGTGCAAAGTGTAGTTTGAAGGTATGTGGATTATGCATGCGCTCTAAAAAGGGCACCCTCACAGATTGGACGCCACTGAATGTAATAACGTCTGTATTTTCACGTACACTCGTGTGCATTGTACTGGTGGATATTGGCCAAATGTTTGTTGTGACGAATGAGACTTCGGGGCATCTGCGTTCCATTGTGTGTCTTGGCGTTCTGCGTGCCACACGCACATGCAGTCAGTCAGTATCCTACTGGACTGCTGTAATGGTTATTTATCACTTGAGAGTATTAGATGACAGATATGTGATCAGAATGTTCTGAACAGAACGTTCGAATGCCGATGGACCAATCACTACTGCGTGTAAAAACCAGTGGAGTTCTAGAATGAAAAAACATTACGAAAAAAAGCTACTCTTCAAATCATTAATGATCATGTGACCTGTTTCATAGGCGTCCATGATTGCTAGTCCCTTTTACCGTCGCTCAGAAACCATCATAATAATCACACGTGGGGCTGCCTGCCTGGCAGGTATACACTTTAAAATTAATCTTTTAACCAGTATTATGCTGGTTCATCTTAAATGGCCTGTCAGAAGCGATTAGGATTGCTCTTGGGGCCTTCCTCAGTCGTAACTGTTGGTGCCGCCTTGTTCTATCCTTGAGGCAGCAATGCATCTTTTTTTCTTTTTTTTAAGCAAAGAAAGAAAAGAAAGAAAGAAAGAATGCATCCTTCCACTTGCCAGCAAAAAGCTTTTTGTCCGTTGAACGAGAGTGGAATGTTTCAGATAGCTGACATCCCGCGTTAGGATCGTCGTGTCACGTTCTCGGCAAGCGTGCTCGGTGGCGTGTGGCACGCGGGCCTCACGGAGGCGCGGGCCTGTTGGCGTTCCCCGCGTTCTCTCGTCGCACCCAAGCGGAGGTACCCACGGAGCGGTTAGCTCTGATGGCGGGGGGCAGAGTGCCATCCAGTGCCACCTCCACTCGTGCCAATCTGTCCTAACACTCCGCGATGCCTGGCGCCCACATTTTATGCCCGTTGCTGAGTTTGTTCTTTGGAATGAACGGTGGCCCGTGCTCGATTGCACTGCCTGCTTCCCACCTTAAAAGAAGAAGGGGAGTAAATACGGGTGTTGTGCAGCAGAGGGCAGTGTTGCACCACAGTCTGGGAAGCAGAGGGCGCGTGTCGTGAAGTCTCGAGTGATTGACATCCTCTTGTTTTACCCCAGTTTTCCACTGATGGAAGTGCTTCTGTTCGCTTAGGTGCGGTTGATAATTAAAAAGTCAGAATCGGAAGCTGTCAAGCTCAGTGAATTGTCTTTGTAAATAGAAGAGCCTTTTTTTTGTTCTATTTTTTCCCCTCAATTGTGTTTGTACGTCTATATTTCAAAATGTACGTTACTCACTAAACACAACTGTGCACTCTTATGCACTTAGTTTACCAGAGTGAGGTAAATGACTGGGCAACGGTGCGCGCGCACACACACACACACACACACACACACACACACACACTCTAATACTGCGAGGTTTCTGAGTTCATGGTTGCATTAACATTAATGGTTACATGGGAGTTGCAGATAAAGCCGCTGTTTGCGTTTTTACAGAAGACTGGAAAAAAAAAAACAATAACAGGAGGATTCCTCTGTTTGTGAAGCTTCCTTTCATCTATTATACTCTCTGTTTATTTTTCTTTGAACAAAATGTATTTTTAACTGCATCTACTATATTCTTTTGCAGATTGAAGCTTTGAATGTTATGTTTGTTGCACAGAAAAAGGGATTTTGTGTAGAATTTGAAGTTACATATTTAAAGATTTACTGGCATTGTTCACGGAGGCAAATGCTTATTTGGAATTCTGCCGTAAAAATAGGAACTCATATCTGCGTTTTTACAAGCCTTTGAGCTTTCGGTGCCTCGTAATGACCCGTGGCTCCGTGAGAACGCGCTCGTCGACACGCAGGCGGCTCTGCACGGCGATATTACGAGACAGCGAGCTCCGTATCTCGGAGCGAACGGTATCGGGTGCGAAGGGGAGGCGTCTGCGCTTCAGACAGGAGGGAGCCGGCGTTACTGTATCCCACGGCTTCCGTCTCGGGCGTGAGCCTAACCTGTGCTGACAGCGATTAGGGGCCAATCCTTCCCAGGCTGCCCCGTACCTGCCAAAGGGGTCAGGCAGCCTTCCAGATGCAGGAGGCAGTCCTGGCAGGGGAAGCCGGGGCCTCTGGGAGATCTCTTCCGGGAGCCTTCCTTCAGCGACACGGCCATCGCTGGACTGGAAAAGCGAATCACGTCGACGGTGAAGCCTGACCGAAAAGCGAAACAATTTGGGAGTGTGCAGAAGGGGAGGGGGAAAAAAAACCCGCGTCTGTTTGTTTGCGCTCAGGTTATTAGCGCTCAGATTGGGGCACTTGGCCACTCGATGGCGGCTCGCTCAGGGTGCGTGAGTGGCGCTCTCCCGCAAAGTGAGATCGGCGGCGGCACTTGACGGAAGTAAACAAAAATATTTTTTTAATTACCTCGGGCCCGTCGGCTATCTCAAACTGTGCTTACAACCGGTAATCGAGCTGGATGTTCTCCCCCCGCTCTTCTCATTAGGGGATTGTGATTGTAATTTGAGAAAATGAGAAGACTCGGAGACATTCTTTATGGGCGCTTGTTGGGTCGTGGGGGTGGGGGTCGGGAGAAGGTGGGTGGTTGGTTGGGGGGGGGGGTCCCTGCATATTGATGGCCCTATTTATTTTGTTCGTTTGCCTTCCTGGCCCGGAAATTTTCCGTTCCGCTCGTCAGTTTGACACCCTGCTTCAAAATGCATTTAAATTATAAACGGGGCTGGGGTCGTACAGCCAGAACTTTGCTTATCAATATTTCACGTCCTCTGGCAGTCAACATCCCAGGGAGCAGCTGGTCCTGAAAGGCTTTGCAGACTCGAGTAGCGAGAGGAACTGAAATCTATTACCATGACGGAGGATTTCAGCAGACCATGAGAGGAATGAAAGAGCTTCATAAAGAGTGAAGCAGCGCACTTGTGCGCCCTCTATGGCTCTCTCTCTCTCTCTCTCTCTCTCTCTCTCTCTCCCTCTCCCCCTTCCAGTATACGCTCCGCACATAATTCCACAATCAGTGCTCCCAGAAGTCTCATTCTACCCCCACGGTTTGACGTTTTGCCGGGAGAAGGCTCCTCCTCAAAGCCCTCAGTGGCCTTGGCTGTGGAGCGACAGCAGTTCTTCCCTTCTCTCTCTCGAGCGATGCCGCCCCTTTTAAGGCGCGTGTGACGCCCCCCCCCCCCCGGCCACCTCACCACCGTGACATAGGCCACCAGGCAATTGTCTTAAGGGGATTCGGGGGGAAGGACGAGGCTGACGGCGGAGGCTTTTTATAGATGCCGCTGGACGTGAAGTGGGTGACATTGCCGCGTGTCGTGGATCGCAGGGAGCAGTGCCGCCGCGCGTGACGGCTCGCCCCCCCCCTCCCCTCCCTCGCCCCTCCCTCCCTCCCTCCGGTGAGAAACGGCAAAAACGGCGACCTCAGAGGGGAGCGCTCTGCGTCACCCGCGGTGGAACGCGCGCGCGAACCAAGGCGACCGCCACCTCCGAACCCGCGGCTGATTCGTCGGGCCTTTCCCCCTCCGTAGCGCCCGTCCGTCCGTCCGTCCGGGCGAGCGGTGAGAGAGAGCGGCCAGCCCTCCTCCCGCGCACCGCCGCTGCTTGACCTTTAGAAAAGCGTCTCTTAATTATCCGCTCGCGGGAGCGACTCGCCGCGTTCCATTACCGCCGAGACGGCCGCGAGACGGCCGCGAGACGGACGCGGAGCGGCGACGGAAGCGGCCGCGTTGACTTTCCCCGCGTTTCGGTTCCCCGAACGCCGCGCGCTGCTCATTTTGGGACCCGTCAGACGGGGCCGTTTCCTGAGACGCGCTGAGAATGGTGTGACTGTGCTCCTCTCCTCCCTTTTAATCACTGCGAGGGATTAAGGTGAGGCGACTGTGGTGTTCGTATCCTATGAGCCGGGTACCGGAGCCCACTCCGTCTCTCCCACACACACACACCACACACACACACAAGCACATTTTTGAAAGGAAGCAAATTTCCCAACACATTAGGCCTGGCCTTGACTGCTAGCTCTCTGCTTAGCAGACATCATTAGCGCTAATACACATTACACGCGGGCTATAGGGGTTTGTAAACAACGCAGCTCTCTTTGGAGCCCGTAAGACTTACTGCTGCGTGTGCTGTGTCAGATTAACAAATTGAAGTAACTTGCTTAAGGGGGGGGGGGGCCCTGAATGTCTCCTTCCATTCAGCCACGCGCACCATGTGTGAGGGGGGCAGGTGTTTAATATGGGGAGATGGCAGCTGAGGCGCTTGATAAATTGGGCTGGAAGTGCAGTTTACAGCGCCCCGTTTTTGCACGCTCAACAGCCGTTTTGGAGTGTTCTTGTCTGCCCCTCGCTCGCAAAACGCTCGTCTGCCGGAGCAGCATCTTAGGGCGTAATTGGTGCCATTTATAAAAACCTGCGTTGTTTTTTTGTTATTTTCCCACTCAGCTGTCTGTGCTGGACTGGCTGTTTTTCATCTCCGTGTGTTTTTAAATGCATTTATTTTCGGAACACCTTTGGCATTCTTATGCTTGCGAAGCTCAACCTTTCATAGCACACTTTAATACGTTGTGATAATGTATTTTTCATTTTTATTATATTTTTACTATCTGGCTTTCTGTTCGTTTATTTATTTATTTATTTATTTATTTATTTATTTATTCATCCTTTCTGAATGATTTTCTCTGTCTTGCTATTCGAATCACAATTTCGAATAGCAAAACTTTTTTTTAGCAAATTTTACAAGCAAGTTTGAGAAACTGGAGTGCCGTCCTGCTGACAACATACCCCAGCAAAAATAGTCTGCCCCCGGCCCCTGTTCCCACACAAGCCCAAGCTGCGCTTTTATAAGCACTCTGAGGAGGCCATGGTTGCTGCCATCACCTCATGGTTACCGTGCAGTTTTCAGCGTATAAACAGACCTTTCTCCCCTTCGCTCTTTGTTTAACTGTAAATTCAAGATGTTTTGTCTGTTTACATGTTATGTATCAATGTTTGTCCTTGTCTGCAACAGGTGTTTCAGATATATTCTTGGCCAGGTCGCTCTCTCGTGAAAGTGCTTGTAAATGTTAGTGAGGATAATGCAAATATATAAACAATGTAAAATAGAAAATGCAGCCTGAGACATGAGGAGATGGGCGAATGCCACACAAAGAACGCGTGACGGCAGTTTTATTTGAGCGAGCAGTGTAGCGGTGTCCCGTTAATGTAATACCATAGACGTGAGGGTCTGCACCACTGCTGCTCTGCAGGGCTTTTTGCTTAGCAGATGACCGCAGTATCTATGGTGACTTCCCAGATTGTTTTGCGTTGCCATAAAGTACCTTTTTCAAGAGCGCAACCGCAACCTCTCACGAGCGGTTAGTACCCACAGTGCTCTGAACAGCTACGCTGCTTAACGCGATTCCGAGCTGCCCTGGCGAGTGTTACGTTAATGTGCTTCGTGAATCAAAGATTTCCCTTACCTGTGAAGCGCTCACGATTAGAGATGAACAGATTGTGGAAAAAGAGTGGAAATGCTAAGCAGAAAGGAGGTGGTGGCTGGCGGCAAACCCTTCTGAGGATGTGCTTGTCTGTGCTCCCCCAGATTGGCACTGGGCACCGCTTACAATATGATCGGTATTTCAAATCAAGAGAAAACCAAAAAAAAAAAACAAATTCAAAAAGAAAGAAGTAATTCAACATTTAGCCCCCCTGACAACCTCAGCATCAGACTTGTTGTTTGTGAAAGTGAAGATTATTTTCTCTGATAATATTGAAAAGATAGGTGAAGATGAAAAGAAACAGTTTTACAGTTTTTCAGATTTTCTTTTGAAGTGGGTGTGCCGAATAAGCTCTCTTAAATTAACTGCCTTATTCATATAAAAGCTCAGGTAAAGAGCTTTGTTCCTTTTCACCTTTCAGCAGTGGTTTTGATTTACTTTATGCTTTGATATATACACACCCATTTTCAGCATTGATCTGCGAAGGTGGATTCAGAAAGTCAGCCCACTGAGACTGTAAAGACACTCGAACCATAACAATCACATACCCCCCGGATTAATGAAGACCTGTGATTGTTCACGTTTATTTATATAGCGCATTTCATACATAAGGAATTCCGATGTGCTTTATAATTGTGTCAAGATTTGCGATTTAATGGTGATTGTGTTTTAATGACTGGTTTATACTTCGCTGAATTGACGCCTACCGTTTGTGACAACGAGCTGCCGTCAGGAGAAATGACTCTCTGTGAGGGCCGTCCTCTCCTGCCAAATCGCAGTATCAAAACACTGCAGACGAACATCTGCCTGAACGTATGCGCTCAGCTCCGGTAGATTTCACGCGAGGGAGAGCGGGGTGAATTCCGCCTTTGAAAGCTCGTTTACATAAGACGTTTCAGGGGTAGCTGCTCGACAGCGCAAGCCGTATTTTTGCCCGGAGCGAAAGTTCCAAGCGTGCGCGTTGGTTTGCGCATTTCAGGTTGCTGTCATTTTTTTTTTTTTTTTTTAAACTGCACGCTAAACAATTTACTTGACTTGCCCCCACTGACCTTACTTGAGTATGCGCATTTAGATGCTGGTGTTCAGGAGCTGTACAGCCACATGAATGGTTGAAACGGTCAGGTGTTCAGCTGTGCAATTTGGACCTCATTTCTAATAGTTGGTGAAGCATTGAAGGCTGTATGAAAGTCTGAATGAGGGGGGAAAAAAGGTTTGAAGCTCCGTTCATTCTCTGACCCTTTGAGTATTCGGGTGCCAGTTTCCTCTTGCGTTAGCGTACCTACGGGCTCCTACCGTGCCTGTGTAATAGGAGCGTGTGCGGACGCGCTCACTGTGGGACGGAGATCACATGCAGTGCGGCGGTGACGTCAGTGCTGGTCCTGCGTCGTAGGCGTCTCTGTTAAATGCCGGTGAAGCAGAGCGGAGCTCAAGCAAGCTCGGCTCAGAGCTTCTCACAGGAAACTGTGCGGAGCAGAGGCTGTGCACGTTCAGGCCGTCCTTGACGTCCGTGAGCTCATTCAGGAATTAAGGATAAAAGCACCCCCCACCGTAGCCGCCTGTCACTGTAATAGACTGCACATTCCTCCTCCTCCTCCTCCTCCTCCTCCATCGCTTTGTGGTTATTCACCTGTCAGTTTTCTCAAGGTCTGCCAATTATAGATATGCACGCCATTTTCCTTTTTTTCCACGCTGCTTACTCTCCGGTTTGTTTGTGCATTTCGTTGCTGGGCCAATGGGGCGCAGGCAGCTGAGGCTCATTGTGCTGAAATAGCCCTGTCAGTCTCTTCGTCACCGAGGCCTCGAAACTGCGCGAATTTATTTAAGATTAATGAGTTTGTGTTTTTTTTTTTTTCATTTCCAGAGGTTGTCTAGGTCCTCAGCTGCTTCGAAGTAGCCGGTGTACAATTAAAGGTGTAAACTAACCCTGTGGCACTATTATTTCAATATAACAACTAAGATAATGACACGTTTGCTGTTATTACAGTCATTTCCACCATTGCTAATCGTGCTATTCTTGATCTTGTTTTGAGCTGTGCTGCCCACGGATCACTGATTCAGATTAGTTTGGTTTTGCATTATTTTGTAACGGTCTTGTTTTTGTGGGGGCACAGGGTGGCCCACCGCCAATGCCCAGGCAAGATAAAGCGATGCTGCAGAAAAAACTTTTGAGAAAAATATTTTTTTTACGGGTAAAAGGAAGTGTTGTAATAGCATTAGGCTGTGTGTAATTATGGAGAAGCATTATGAAGTTGGGGGAAATGGCTATGAAATTGCCATGGCAGTGGTTGATGTAAACAGTTTGCACATCTTTTTCTTAGAAATAGCTCCCACTAATGCTGTATTTTTTAATAAACTGATATAAATTCAGTAGTGAATATATCATCCCTCTATGTTAGTTAGAGCCTATATCAGTTGCATACAGTTTGGTGTGAGTACTCCACTGAGGAGAAAAGTGCCCCATGACTTCAAGCAGAGAGATATGCTGAAGGGTAGGGAGTTGGGAGCATTTAATTGGCCATTTTTTTTGTGTGCAGAAGATGAACACATTCTAATGTTCCTTTAATGCTTTTTTTTGCCAGTTTATCTTCGATGTTCCCCGGGTTTGGATTCCTGAAATTCAAAGGGAAAGAGAAGCTAGCGGGGTGGGTTGTGTGGGTGGCCTCAGTTTATTTAATCCCATTTGACTTCATACACGTCATTCTGGGCCCGCTTTCTCCGGCAGCGCGATCAGCCCTCTTGGAACGAAGCGTGTTGGTTTCCTGGAAACCCGAGCCCTCACATTTGCATTAAAAAGGCCTCGTTTGCTGCTCCGATTTTGAACGTTATTATTTGCTCACAGTTTGTGTTGCGTAAACCAGCGTGATGCTGGGTTTCACCTGCGGGCTCGTTTGCATGTGCTCGCGGGTGCGGTGTCGTTTACGATGTCGCGATTACCCACCTGATGTATAGGGGATGCTGTAATACCCTGCTAATCTGTGGGCCATTTCATGTTCACGCTACTGTGATGAAATGGAGAAAGGCAGTCGAGAAGATGCTGCTGGATTAGTCTCACTGATTATTTCTGCGTTTTAAATCATGCGTGCGAAGGCTTTTGTATTCTCCCGATTTGCAGAGATCCACAGTGTCACCACAGTGGGAATCAACGTGCTATAAAAACAGCATCAGTGTGTTTTTATTTCAGTTCTAAAAGTCTATTGAAAACCATGTAAATTCTTTGAAGGCTTTACAAAGCACAGCACAGAAGTGTCATCAGCTTCGAGATCAAAGGAAGGGTGACCGGTGATGCGGGCGATATGAACTTGGAATGAACCATTAAAAAAAACCCAAGGGGGGGAGGGGTGGTTGCTTCATTATGCAAAGGTATATTTTGGATCAAGGCAAGTGTGCGCTTTCCTCTGAAGCATGCGATGCCAAGTGCCACTCCTTACCACACCGCCGCTCACAAAGACGTGAGTCAGAGGAAGATGTTTAATATGTAGATTTTTAGCTGGACCTGCGGGTGCCCGATGGATTGGGGGAGGGAGGGGGTTGTCTTTGTGACAGCAGTGAGATGTGCCCTGGGCCACTGCTGCCAGTTATGCGTAGCCCTGTGGGTATGCCTGCCGCAGTTGGCACTGACACAGTGGGGATTCGATCCTCCACCGTGGTGCCCGTCCATGCACTAGTAGGAGATGGATGACTTAGCTGGATGACCCATCCAGCAGCCCCCCACATAAATCCAGTTTTAAATTTCACTAGGTTATGACTGCTTACCTCACATTTCCTGCCATATATACCACCAAAACATACACAGTAGTAGATTGGTAAATCCTGGATTGATGGTCAGGGTCTTGACCAGAGGTCTTGAGGCTGGTTCGTGTAATTTGGTGCTAAAGGAGAAATTTGCTGGCCCACTGCTGCCACCTACTGGCAGCACATTTGTTTGTGCGGGTGAACCTGTGTGTGGGCTCTTGATATGCAGGTCTCACCTGCTGGTTTTCTCATGACAAGCTTTGTTTGCCGTCGTTGTTTGCTGTCATGTTGTCTGAGGTAGAGTGTGAATGTACATTTAGAAGAGGTTGTTTCGATCTGCTGATGCATTTAAATACATGTTCCGACACTTGTTCAGACACATTTTGGTGGTTATTTTTGTCCTTTTGGATAGGAGGAAACCGTTGCTTTTCTTGAATAATGTAAAAACAAAATGGACAAAACTGTTGTACAAGTGAGAAGGCGATCAAAATGGAGTAAATGAGAAAATGAATTCCCTTTACCTGCTTGAGGAAATGAAGGTATTCACGGGTAGTTGGCTGCTAGGCTACTGGTAGACACTTTCTGAAGGGCCAGACTTCAGCTGCATGGAGTTATTAAAGAAACTGGACAGTGGCGAGTTTTTGCAGTCTCAGTGCATGAACCTGCGACACTTTTCATTTAATTGTACAAGTTCTGCTGATATATAAAGAATTCCCTTCATTCGTCACGCCGCCTGTATTCGAATTCTACCACAGCAGTATTTTCCGCTGTGAAAGCAGATCATGCCAATTTGTCTCCTCTGGAATCAAAATTGGGCACCATACTAGAAAATGGATTGCACTGTGAGAAGCACGGTTAATACAGTCAGCAGCTATGTGCTTATTACATTGTAATTCCTCGTGGAATAACGGAACATTCTGCCTCGGTGTCTTTCATAACCCTTTAGCTGTAGTTTGACTTGTATTCATCTTATTTCAAAGTTCTTCCTTTAGTCTACGCTGCCTGAGACTTCCGTTAACCGATAAAGAGTTCTGCAACTTTCAAAATGAAATTGCATGTTTGGCTTGAGTTAAATGGGCAGCTTCCTGGTGCTACAACTACAGCACGTGTTTGAGTTGTTTCCTTGTTGCGATTCAGATCCTGGCTTGTCTCTCCAGACGTGTCAAAGGATCCTGGAAAGTGAACGGAAAGTGTGTCATTTGCATCTCCAGGGAGTTGGATATAGAGAAAAACAGGAGAGCAAAACGAAAGGATCCTTGGTGTTTTTTCTCTGATTTACTGTTTGTTGTATCCATTTTGGGCATAAAGGTCTATTGTCATTGTGGAAACATAGTTGGTATTCGTCACTGATTCTAATTAGTTGGCACTTCGCAGGAGTAGCATTACCTGTGCATTCTTGCTTACTCAATCTAATAAAAACTCAATCTTAGTCATGTAATAAGGTTATAATTGACTGATTTGTAAACTTCAGAAACAAATTAAAAAAGTTACCGGTGATTGTATTGTAAACGGTTTCTATAGATGCATTTTTGATATTTCGAAACAACACCACTGTGATGATGCATTTGCGTATCATAATTCAGTGAATACATTTTTATGTTTTTTGAATCCTTTCACAAAGTATGTAGAATATTACTGGTCTTCACAAATTGAAGATGAAATTTTATTTCTTTTTAAAAAAAAAGTTTGCTTCTATGCAACATTATGCAAGTGGATTTATACTGACAGAGTGAGTGAGTGTGAATTCTCAGAAGGGTTATCCTCAGTGGAATGACTCTTATTATTGCATATTTGTCATGCTGAATGGTTTCAGATCTTTGACAAAATGTAGTAGTATACAAAGGGAACCTGCGTAAAGATGGAACACATTTTAAAAATGATTTCATTTATTTAATGAAAAAGTTATCGAACACCCATGTGAAAAAGTAATTGCCCCCTTAAATTTAATAACTGGTTGCACCACCTTTAGCAGCAGTAATGCTTCCTATAATTTCATATCAGTCTTTCACAGCGCCTTTCGGCCACTCTTTACATAAATGCTTTAATTCAGACAAATTGAGCATGAATTGCTAGCTTTAGGTCATTCTCCTTAAGAATTCATGGTTTCTTCAATAATGGCAAGTCGTCCAGGTCTTCGAGACAGCAGAGCATCCCCACACTATCACACTACCACCACCCTGGACTGGTATGATGGACTATTGGTATGATGTTCTTTCTGTGAAACACTGTATTTGCTTTATGTCGGACATAGCCTAATGGGACTCGTGTCATCCCAAAAGTTCCACTTTTGACTCCTCCATCTATAGAACGGTATCTCCGACGGTGTGGGGATTATCCAGGTGCTTTGTTTGCAAATGTAAGATGAGCGTGGATGATATGTGTGTTTGATAACTTTTTTCATTAAATGAAATCATTTTAAATTCAGTGTGACAGATATGCTAAAATAGAGGAAATCAGGATGGGGGTAAATGCCTTTTCATGGCACTGTATATCAATTGTATATAAATGTATATAATGTATATTATATCTCATTTTATGATCGCCTCATAAAATTAGAAATAAAAATACACATTCCCCAGCAGACTTTCTGAAACACCTCTAACATCAGTTTTTTTCCTTCCTTTTTTTGCAGCTGAATTAAATTGTTATTATTTTTCTTAAACTACCGGCCTTATAAGTGCCCCCAGTATATTGTTTCTTCCCTTTTTTTGTCTTTTTTTGACAATAAGGGTGGTTGAAATGAACGGGTTATTTATTGGCATTAACACGGTTTCTCTAACTCATGGATATAAGACTCCACTCCAGCAAGGTTTGCTGGTTGCTGGAGTATTTCAGCACATCAGTGTTTAATATAAGCCATTGGCTGGCTGAAGAGTCCGCTCACCTTGTTTTCCAAGGCCTAAATTGGCTGCTGATTGTGAGGAAACTGTGAAAACCCGCCGGGGCTTTTAGACTGTACAAGTCTGTGGACAAGAAGCTTCTATGACCTAAAACCCCTGTGTGTCTGAAACTCCTGCTGCAACATTTAAGAAGAAACCCGCTTATGGTTAAATGTGATGTTTGGGGAAAATGGTTCTGGTGGCTCAGATTGTTAAGCTAATGTTTTGAGTCAGCAACTGGCTGGCTCAAAATGCTGAATGCAATGTTGACTTTTTTCTTCACAAAAGAAAGTTGTTTTAAAGCAGGAAGTTGCCACTTATTGAAGACAATCCTACAACAGAACTGCAAACATTGCAATGTGAAGATGGCTCTAAGCTGTTTTACTAATTATAATAACGACCCTGAAGTCCTCTCCATTTTTTAAAAGTGGCTGTAAAGTCTTGCTTAAAACGCAATAGTCAGCGCGTGCACGTGAAAAGTGTGCTACTTTGTGCCTGTTTTCCGCACCAGGCTACTTATCTTTATTACGGGAACGGCCCAACCCAGTCCTCTCGCTGTGCTGCTAAAATTGATGTGTGACAAAGCCAGGTGATATTTAGCCCAGGAACAGAGCGGGGAAGCCATGCCATTATTTCACACCCCCGTCGATCTCTGGTCGTCTCAGCGCAGCCGTGTGAAAAATCGGCTGTCGACGCTTCCAGAAGGCGAGGGAGTGTGCCAGCTGAGAAAATGGTGGTTACACCGCAGCATGTGTGCATGGGGAGGAGGAAACAGGGAGGTTACATGATGATACTAACAGTTATATTTGAAATTTTAAAAATTCAGCTGAAGATTCCGTTCAGGCATAATTGACGTGCTTTCATAAAGAGGCATTCTCAGGTCAGCTTCCTCTTTCTGAGGCCACCTTTCTGCGACTGGGATTGAAAAGAGAGTTCAGACGTTTCAAAGAATCATTTAATATTAGGTTTTATTTAATGCAAAATTGTCTGTAGAGGTATAAAGTCATGTCTATGATTTTATATGTTTTGAAATGTTGTGGCTTCAAAATGTCTTTCAGAATGTCTTTCAGAGCATGTTTTTGATCAGGAGATTTAATCGGCGGTCTTCAGTAAGTACTTAACTTGATTAGTACATAATATTCTTTCTAAGTATTTTTTCACAGTGCCCTCCATTAGACGTGATTATCAGGGGGCATGGCAACACCAACTGAAACAACAGGACGTTTCTATTTGAATTCATGCATAAAACATCTTCCACTGAGTGGGACAAGGGGCTAACTGTCTTTGAACAGGCAGCAATGCTGCTGATTATGTATGTACTGCAACACAGGAAAAAACAAGATTCTTGGCCAAAGCTGAAGAAGGTGATGATGATGATGATGACGTGTGTGTGTGTGTGTGTGTGTGTTTGTGTGTCTTTGCCTGCCTGCTTGTGTGTGTGTGTGTGTGTATTTGCCTGCTTGTGTGTGTGTGTGTGTTTGTCTGCTTGTGTGTGTGTGTGTGTGTATCCATGTCTGCAATCGATTAACAAAAACCATGGCAATTATTGTCCAGGTGCTGGAAACAACATATTCTGAAATTTTGAGGCCTGCAAGTCTGTGTATCCAAGGCAAATACAATGTGTGTAGTCAGCTTCAGAATGGGTCAGTAAATACACTGGAGAGCTGCTAGCCTTTTACCACCCATTCCTCATACTGCTGCAGGTAGCGCACTCAGCACTTACTCCTGGTCCAACAACTGTTTATGGCCGTGCTGACAAGGTTCAGCTCGGATTCTGCCGGGGAAGACGGTTATACGGCGATATGTCGGCTAAGTGGGCACCGGCCCTTGAATAATTGAATGAGCCCCCGTGTAACCGACGAACGATCCCCCCTTCCTCACTAATTCATGAAGACGGCACGTGCTGATTTATTTATTTAATGTGTAAAATGGGGCGCTCCGGGGTCACGGGCGGCTTCCTTCCAAGCGCCTTCCCGGCAGCCTGCCAGGTAGGTGAGCGGGGGACGGCAGGAGCCGTGGTGACGGGCGCCGAGGCGACGGGGCAGCCAGTGCGTGCGGCTGCTGCTGTGGCCCTGCATGGAAATGAGGCGGGCGGGCCTTGCCTGAGAGTATATCTCCCAGCTCTGAAAAAGGGGAAATGTGTATTTCTGAAACTCACTCTCTCCTCGGTCCCTTCGTTCCGACGTTATTGGGGACATGTTTTTCGTTTCAGTGAGTAGCGCCTGCAGGCGTAAATGAAATGATAGTTGTTGTGGAAGAAGCCAGACAACAGGTGAACTCATTGGAAGGAATGGGAATGAAGGATATGGATGAGTATATGCATGCTTTTTCTGTGGTGTCCTTAATGAGTTTGGAAGGCTGTTTCTGCTACATACCGTTTGCGTGACGTGTGGTACTAGTGGTATATAAAATGATTGTTACAGTTTACTTGACTATATTGATGGGGAAAAATGTCATCAAACCACTTTTTATCCCAATATTGTCCCATTATCAGGACTTAATCAACACTCCTACTTTCCAACATCCATAATGTCTGTATCTTCAGGTTATGAAAACTGTGCTTAAAAGCAGCCCTGAGCTTGTCCCGAAGAATTGTGGGAAATGGAGTACATTTGGCAGCAATAGCCTTAAACACCTTAATAGGCAATATCAAGCTGTTGTAGTACTTCAAAAGGGAACATTTACACTACCAAGTAGCTTAATGTAGACACATCCTTACGGACTTACTTACTGTTTTCATTGAGCACGAAATGAATTTAAAATTATCATTTCAAATTGCCTTTGACCATTTTGTAATCTTGTGTTTAACTCCATGGTACAGTGCTACTGAAACATTAATGGTAATATTTTTAGAAATGATTTTGTAGAGGATAAGGAAGAACATATGAAAGATGCTTTAGAATATAATATAACTGCCTTAGAATGCCTTCAATTTAAAAAAAAATTAAGAGCCATGTGCTTTGAGAAGCTCAATGTAGAAGTCTTTAGCCATGACTCAATTCATTTACCTGTCACTGTAATAGAACTGCCACATCATAATGGCTTCATGGCTAACAGAGGAGAGCTACTGCTTCAGTGCATGATGTTTTAATGCTGCTCTATTATCTCTCTCTGCCTTTATGTGTTGGGGGGTATATTTACCCTTGTGGCACCCAGCTAATGGTTTGTTGATAAAGTCATTTCAAAATTAAATAACCAGCCATTAGATAAAACATATGGTCTCCTTGGCAATGCTAGCGTGCAAGCTGTTTCCTCAACGCCATACGAGGCTTTACGTCCTGTGGCGAAGCAGAGCAAAACTTCAGATGCAATTTCCGAGGCCCTGTGTTGAGTCTGCGCGTTCCTGGTTTGTGTTCGGGGAACGGCTTACCTTTAAAGACAATTAGATTGCTTACTAAAACCCTCGCCAGAGTCAAAGGTTGTTTTGAGTATCAGATTCGACTGGATTTACAGTTGACGTGTTGGATTTGTTTGAGTTTTTAGAATTTATTTTTGCTCCTCAGTTGGCTTAAAGTGGATTTTCATATTACAGAGTTCTCATTGTTGAGCTGTGTATTTTCTGCATATTGCTGGTATGCACAACTGTCTCTTGTTTTTTCTTCATCCAAGGTTGTCAGATCAATTAACACGTCCATAGGTGCCTGATTGAGCCTGTCAATGATTTCTGTTGTCATAGCCATTTGATCAAGAGCAGTGGTTCAAATGGCTTTTGACTATATGTTCAGATGTAGCTTTTTCATCACAGTCAAAGGTGGTACACAGTGGTCTCGTGGAAAAATTGAAAACTGAATATGTTTTTTCTTTCCCCAATTCATGAAAAATAGATGCAAGAAAACTGTCTTTGACATAAGACCAGTTTTTCAGTGCCCGGTGTGGAACTAGACAGGCAGAATATCCTGGAAAATATTTTTTAGTGTAAAAGCTAACAACGTTAAAGTTTAAATTCTGCAACCACAATCTCTCCCCTCTGGTCCGCAGTCTCCCCATCTCCCCTATCCCTCCCTGTCTACAGGTGTTGGTCACATAATATGTCCTGGAAATTTCCTGAAAAATAAAATGGTGTCTTCAAAAGAATGGAAACCCTGAAGACCTTTAAGAACTAAAATAAATGCGCTAGTAGGAAGTAGAGTTTTTAAAAAATTCAAGCCTCAGTCCAAATCCGCACACAATCACATCCGTCCGAACTGGCTCTGGGGGCACAATATGGAAATTATGAATCATTACATATATATATACCACTTACTCCCCAAGCAATGCTCTTATAATATGATTCAGTGCATTGAAAATAACCTACAGCCCACTTAAGACTTTTTTTCCCCCAAGCCTTCAGTTCGAACAGAATAATTCATTTTTTAATTATCTCAGAAATGGTCATCAGTCATTAATACTGTATGTGTAGCCAAAATATAAAATGTTAAGTGAAAAAAAAGTTTTTAAGTAGCCACCATGAAAAATTAAATGAAAAGGCATGTACTTCTGCTTTTTGCCTTTTTAATTGATGAAAGTGCTTCAATCCTGGCTAAGAGGCTAATGCCCATTTCATCAACCTTTCAAAGAAAAAACAGGTTAGACAGTAGCCCCTATGTTACCTCCCAGGATAGATTCAAACTGGCTTACATTTTCAATGAATTAAAACAGATATTGTAAGCAGTAGTGTCTAACCTCAGTCTAACCTCATTTAATTAAAATTAGGGGGCAGTTAAAGCTTAGTCTAACCTCATTTAATTAAAATTAGGGGACAGTTATGTTGGGCACAAGTATCTATTTGCTCACCTGAGAAGTGCAAATGCAGAGGTACCGTCCTTTAACCAGACTATTTTAAAATTGGCTAGACTCAAACTCAGTGATCCAAATGAGTCTGCTCAGAAATCAAGATTTTTATGATTGTTGAAGGACATTTTGCAGCGACCGCCCCTTTCAGGAAATTCTGTAGTTTTTTTCGCTGTTTGAACATGGGCGTCAGTGCTCAGAACTTATCAGAAAACGTAGTTTCATTTTTTAAAACCTTTTAAATGCAGTTTTACATATTTTATTGACTTATTAATTTCTATTTTTACTTTTACCAATTCATCATTGGCCAAATGTGGTAAGAAACACTTAGACTTCTTTACAGCTCCAGCCTAATTAATATAGAACATTCTGGATTTTATTTCAGGTTCAGAGGCACTTTAATGAGCTCAGTGCTGGGGTGTGGGAAAGGAGGACTTTGGCCCCATCAATTAAAGACAGCGTCTAACTGCAGCTCCAGTGAGATTAGGAAGCTGAGGCTGAATCAGGACTGTAGATTAAAGTGAAATGTACTGCTGTGTGCAGTTCGGCCTTGCATTCTGTGGGAAATACACTAATACAAAGGCATGACTTCGCGCTTTCTAAATGGTAAATAACCAATGTGATGTGGGAAAAATAAATCTGTATTTTGAAAAGAGACATTCTGTTTGCTTGAGATGGAAGTAGGAAATGTGAGTGTAAATAAAAAGGGTATGTTTTTCACAAAGCTATATTTATTCAAAAAATGAACGGTTCAAGATGAGTTCAGAAAAGTGTAGTGAAGGGTCATCGTACTGTAGCACAGAAGGAGAAAATCACACGTTTCTCTCATTGATTTTTGCTAAATACCTGTAATGTAATGTAGATTTGGGTGGGAAGGATGCGTCCATTATGCATTTTTTCTGTGCTGCTCTGTTGACTTGCTTCATCTCAGCTCCCTACACCCTTGCAGCCTCCCTACACTGTCACCTGCTTGTCCCCCTGATACAACCTTTTTTTTTGTTTCAACTCTGCTCCTCTCGACTCCTCCACTTCACTTGACTCCCCCCCCCCCTTCGTTATGCTGTCTCCCCTCATCACCCTCTCCATCAACCCGTCTGCGTCTCGATGCGTCTCTTTCCTCTCTGGCTTTCTTCAGCAGGGAAAATCACACCTCTTCTAAAAAAAAAAAAAAAAAGGAAAAAAAAACCCCCTTGATCTCCCTGTTGTTTAAAATATTGCTTAGTCTCTTCCCTTTCTTTCCCCAAGCTCTTGATCTTGGTGTTTATAACTGCCCTCCATTTTCTCTCTCAACACAACCTTCCGCTCTGGAAACTAGCCTGCGAGGAACTGTGCAGACATAGCTGTTCGGGCTGAGTAACCGACGCCCTCCTCTCCTTAATGTGAGCCTTCGTCTGCTCCATTTCATGCCTGGTGGACCTGTTTCTGTAAAACGCGGTTAGCCACCTGATCGTCCTTTCCTCTCTGTGATTGGGTGGGATGATCAGCTGCTGTCCTGGGGTGCTTTGGTTCTTCCTGTTTGTATAGGCAGTGAACTGGAGAGGGCATGTCGCAGACAGAGGCCCTGTCTTTACTTCCCACTGGTCTTCTCCAGGGATCACTATGTGACCTCCCTGTTCTTTCTGTATTTCACCTAAACAACCTTGTGATGTTGTGTCTGCTCATGTTTTTTTTTTTTAAACCAGTGTTATGCTCATGGCATCCATTCTGTTCACCTCCAAGAGGATTACTGCTCGGCAAACAGAGATCTCTATCTAGATGTTATCAGTTTGTACTCAGTTTCCTCTAAGCAGACTTACTTTACTGATCAAACAGATTCTCATCTCTCTTAACAGTATTCAGTAACTAGATGGTTATAAGCTGTGTCCCTACCCATCGTCAAAGAGCATTGAGCTACTTTTCAGTTCCAGCTGTCATCTGCAGGAAACATTACTTTTGTCCTGCTTGGTTTTTTTTGCCTCAAGTTTCTGCATTTTTTGCCCCTGTTATGTATTTGTTTAACCAACTGATTATAATGGATCATGCCACATATTTTTAAGATCCTTCAAGGCCCCTCCTCCACTTGGTCAGTTTGTAAAGTACAAATCATACACTGAAAGAACCACACGAGCAACAGAGAGGAAAGACTGTGATGTGCCATATAGAAAAAGCAAATTTAGCCAATCCACCTTTTCTGCCAGATCATCCTACTTTTGGAACACTATACCTACAGACATCAGATCAGGCAACTACTACCGCACTTTTACACATAAACTGAAGCTATGGCTAAAAGCAAATCAGTGCTGCTCTCATAGTACCCTGTAAATTTGTAAATATACTCTGTTTGATTATTTCTTTTTTTCTTTTCTTTCATATTTCATTTTTTATACCGAAAACGTAACTTATTGTATGTAAGTGTAGCTATCTTGTACCCAGTATTAACATCTCTTACCTGCTAAGGGACTACAGATGAAAATTAGCTCTTGAAATAACTCTGGCACTGTACCATTCGACGCAACTGCGGAATGTTGATTACTGTGTGTTGTCCCTTTTAAATAAATAAATAAATAAATAAATAATAAAATAATATTATACAGTCTGTGATTTGCGTGCCTTTTGTTAGTGTGAAAACAATATTTCACAAATGCAGCTTATCGCCTTCTCCGTATTTTGCGGAGATCTTGTTGGCTGTTACTTGTCTCCCTCGTGACACTAGTTGGTAAAGTAAGCAGGAAGTGTAATCTGCACTTGGGAAATCACAGGGCAAACAATGCTGTGAAAATCGCACAGATAGAACTGAGGAATGGATGCAAAGTGCACAGCATGCAGCCATTAATCTTCCTTTTATCCTTTCATTTTTAATGATCTAAAAGCACTCGGTTTATTTTTTATGATTTTTTTCATCCGATCAGAAAAGTGATCCAGGCCTGGGGCTCTGTGAGTAATTGTTCTTTGTTTTGTTTGTGGTTGGCTTTGTCCGTGTGTTGCAGGTCCTCTACTTCCACACCTCGCTCAGACACCCTGGCGTGGTGGCGGTGGTGGAGGTGGTTTCTGTGGCTCAGAAAGCAGATGGTTCCCAGAGTGCACTGGGGTGCGGGTTTGGCATCATGCGCCTGTTCCCCAGCCAGGCCAGTCCGGGGGAGCCACGCGCTGGCCAAGCAGATAGAAGGTGAGGTGGCGTCACAAAAAACCGTGCAACATTTACTAGTACGACCTCTAACCTGTTTAAGCCCGCAGGCAACTAAAGTTGCCGAAGTCTCTACCACTCTTTTTCCATCTATGAATTTTTGTTTGGATAACTACAGATGCTTATGTAAGAAATCTCTGGGAAAAATCTGGGCATTAATGGGTTAAGTAGGCAGTATACTCCAACGACGTACAAGATTTAAAAAAAACAAAAAAAAACCCACCAGCGAACATGTTGCTGAACACCGTTGTCAGTATGAACTCCTTGTTCTCCATTATGTCACTCTCTGTTGCTGAGAGGCACATTGAAGTATGTGGCAGGAATTTGAGAACATTTAGTTCTCTTTAAAATCTCTGCACAATCAGTCTTAATGATGACGATATCCTTGCATGAGTTCAGCAACGCTCTATTCAGAAGTATTAATGTCAAAAAGTGTTCCAGTCATGACGACCCGTTTCGAGTATACTGCCGCCTTCCTGCAGGTCACATGAAGGACTTTGGCTACTGTTGGTGCATCTCAAATGTCCCCCCCCCCCATCTTAAAAGTGTCTCCTTTATACAGGAGATCTTAATTCTGATGGACACCGTGAGTTCACTATCACTGCTACTGAATTGTATATGTTGTGTAAATAAAAAAGCTTAGAGATCTTTATGTCAGTGGTTATTGACATATTTTTCTGTTCCTTTTTTTTTTTTTTTTTGTTACAGATTGAATCTTTACCATGGAAGCCCCAGAGGCCTGTTATACCAGACTCTGCAGGAACCCATAGAGCGTGAGCTTCTCCTCTCCCCATTTCAAGATCTGTGTTCAACTTAAAGATATTAGTTACATAAAGGCGGATATTGATCCAAGCACAGATGGTGAAAGAGCTCTGAACTTCTATACACACACACACCTCATGTTTAAGTTGATGGATCTCTTATGAAGTGGTTCCTCTCAGTTTTCTTAATCAGTTTGTGTTTGACATTTGAAATTGAATTCCACCCACCGGTTACCGCTTTAGAAATGACTTCTAAACTCCAAAGTTTTAAGTTGTTGGTTCAATGTGAGGTTTTCTGTCACTCAAGCTACAGTTTATGGCATAATTTATGGAGGCAGTTTCCAGTAATATTGCTACATGGGAATCCTGAAATGATTTTCTTTTTGACAAAAAATCTTTTGAAGTGCTTTAAGGGTTGACTGAAAGTTTTGTTTTAGAATTTTAGACAGATGAGCAAATATAACGGTTTCTTGTTTGTTTGCTTGTTTGAATTTTGTCAGACGGTGATGAATTGAGGCTTGATATTGGAGGGACAAGCCATGAATTTGAACTTCAGTCTCTAACATAGTTTGTATGCCCTTTGAATAGAGAACTTTTTTGATTAGTGTGCATCCATATTTGTAATACTCCAAGCTTTCAGCACATTTATCTATGTTTGAAAGTGTCACTGTTCATGGCAATGCAACAGTTTTATTATGGATAAAAAATAATCCATATTGCGAAGTATAGGCAATGTCTGTGTCTAGAAGTTATTGTGTTAGCATATTCTCAGTGTCTGTACCATTAAGACTATTTTAAGTTTATTTTTTTGTTGTTGTATGGCCAGATTTCTGGTACCATGAAATTGTAATACGCTGTCCAGGTTTCATCATCTGTAGGCCCATTTGTTTTTCTCAGCCAGGTTTCTCATCAACATGCATTCGGTCAGTTTACTGTGGCCTCCATGTTTGGATTAACAGTGACAAGTGAAGTCCTCCCCCATGTGACTTATTGGAAGATTAGTGCCGGGACAGATTATGCCTGTATTTACATCCTTCCCCATAACCCACCACACAACCTCAGTGACAGATAATTGAAGAGAAATGTATTTTTTATCAAATCTGCCATTAATCTTTTGACAATTATGATGTTTTATTTTTGGAGGGTAGATTAAATTGATAAGAATGTAGGATAGGCATATATAAGCATTATGCTTCTGCCTGTGCCTTTTCAGTCACTACCTCATACATAGATTGTTGACTTGTTTATACTGTCTAGACTGTTTATATTTATTGTATTGTGTGTGATGACTGAATAAAAAATACTACTACTACTACTACAACACTTGGAAAATCTATCTGCCAGCCTATTACTGAAGAATTTAAAATGAGAATGAAAGAACTGGTGCAGGGACAGGAGTGGTTTCAGTGGGCAAGCTGTGCAGCTAACTTCCATATGCAAAAGAAAAGAGCAGGGAAACTTTTTACTGGATTCTGGGTAGAAACAGGATATTTATTCCCCTGTTTAACAGAAATAGGTATTTATCATGTCTGCTATCATTGAACTCAATAGAAGATTGTACGTTCTTACTATCTTTGTTTTCATCAACCAGCTCCAGTCAACTTTCAATGAAGGGCCGTACCAATCAACTTGCTACGCTGAAATACAATGGCAGAGTATTACATTACTTTTCACATATTAGATATATCATTATTATTTAAAAAAACAGAAATTTTACCTATAAAAATACCACCCCAAACTTCCCCTACCTCTGGTCCTACACTTCGCAAGAGCTTCCTGAAAACAATCGAGACGAGAGTTCACATGGAATTGTGGGTAGACCAGCTAAAGAAACGGTGATTGCATTGAATGAACAATGTGACCGGGGCACTTTCAGCTCCAGTCAAATTAATTGAGACGCTGAAATGGAAGGTAATTTGAGAGAAACCGATCTGTCCGCTGATTGGAAGGTTGGCTTGATTGGCGTCAGGTGGGCGGAGGACAGGATAACAAACGCGAAAAGTTCACGCCGGCGTCACCCGTCCTTCCTTCCGCGACAAACTCTGGTGATGAAAGGGGACAGCCGGTTATGGACATTATAATTCGCTGTCGCCGGGACCGACAAAGCCGATTGGCTCCTAAGTACCTCTCTGAGGTGCGTGCCACTTGACCGCTCGTTCCCAGACTTTTTTTTTTGTGCCGACAGACCGCGGCGCAAATTTAAACACCGAAGAAAGCGAAGGAGCCGCCGATTGCAGCCCAGCTTTGAGTGATGGGAGTGTAATGATGCTTGAGGTTTCCCATTAAATTTTACACTGATGTGCATTTCAGGTGTTTACATCAGTATGAAAGGCAGTGGTACAGCAGGCCCTCTTTTGGGGATATGTATAATATTCTCCCAGTCCCTTTTGAAGTCTTTGTACGGAAGAGCAAATAGAAATACACATTCAGCAGCTTCCGCGGCTAAGCCGAGCATATCAGATTTGACAGACAACTCTCTCCTCCTCCCGTTGCCTCTTTGAAATGCGTGTGATTTTCTCTTGAGAGTAATAGAATATAGACGCTTTGTGGTGGGGCCTGTCTTTTCAGTTTGTGAGCCACAAATCCGCTCTGAGCAGTGTTTTTTAAAAATATTTTTATTTTAAAAATACCTCCTGGATTTTATTTTTATTTAATTTTTTTTTTTTCTAGCTGCCGAGAATAAATTGTGTAATTAGCCCTAAATCAAAAACAAAAGAAGAAAATGTGAGAGCGAACGGAGCGTGACGCCTTGTTATGTTTCAGTAGGAGAAACTTGCCGCAAAAGAAGCGAACCTCAGTAGCTGAATTATTTCCAGTCTGCTTTATGAATCTTTAATGAGAAGCTCTCTCAGGTCTGCGCAGTGCCGTGGATGGAGAACAGCTGCAGCTAACTAGTCTTGGCACTTCTGATTATGTCATTTGGTTTTAAATTAGGAAATCATTTGCATTACAGGTCTGGTGTTTGGTTTTAGCTGGTGGATACATTTTCTCTGATTTTGCTGTTCATTCTTCTCTGCTGTTTCACTGTGGCTTTCCAAAGGCCTCTGAGACATCATTAATTTATCTAACACAAAGAGCGAATACTCACAGGATTAGTAATTACGGCACAGCAACAGAATGGCCGCTTTTTGTGGAAAACTAGAACTGCAGTCCCATGGATGCGTCTGCCTTTCAAGACAGATAATCTGGCTCCAAGACTGTTTACATCCTTATTGAGAATATGTCCATATTACTTATGACCGTGGTATTCTGGTTTTGATGTTAAATGTTATAGGACAGTTTTACTAAATGTTTTAGCATGATCAATAAGTGTTTGCTCCAACAAAATATTTGTAGTGATTTCGCTGATCAAGATAATTGTTGAAATGCCAAAACCATTTTTAAATGAATATCCAAATGTTTGATTTGTTGCTTTATGGTGCATCTTAATATTCACTGAAATGCAAGCCAGCTGTTGTCTTTTTATTCTAAATTGTATCTGAACTGGCCATAATGTATGAACAATGGCTGTGCAGTCCGATAGTTCAGCTGCAGTGTAATTCGGTGCCGCAGCGTTAAACTTCGGGCTTCTGTTGACAAGCCGTTGCGTGAGTTCATCAGTCAGCAGGAATCGCCAGGAAAAGTCTGGCTGGCCGGCGAGAGAGAGTAGAAGACAGCAAACTGGTGTCAGCCGGAGTGAAGAATGAAATGTGGGCCGAATCCAGGCCGCTGGCCTCCCCTCCTCCTCCTCCTCCTCCTCCTGCTCCTGCTCCTCCTCCTCCTCCTGCTCTCCCCTCCTGGGTGGTGTGGCGCGGTGTGGAGCTCCCGCTTTTGCCCCGAGGACAGGAGCAGAGCTCCCTCCTCCAGACGGAGCACCTGGGGCCGTCGCAGGCTTTTGGGACGGGTCGCAGGTGCGTCCCGCCTGCGGGGGCGTCGCCCTCGCCAGCCCCTCTTCCCCTCGCGCTCCTCAACCTGGCCGGAGCTTAGCGCCCGTGCGTGCGTGCGAGCGAGCGAGCGAGCGTTGCGTGCGTGCGTGCGTGCGTGCGTGCGTGCGGGCGTGCGTGTGTGCGTGCGAGCGTGCGCTCCCCTAACGGCCCTGTAGGCCGGGGCGGGGGAGCAGGAAGAGGAAGCATCCCCTCTAATGAGTCACTCTGTCAGAGCGCCGGGGAGATTGACAGCCGCTCGCCTCTCTGGAAATTTCGGCGCGGCGGCGCGTGGGCGTCGAACAGATAAAGACGGCGCGTACCTGTGCCAGGGGTGTTCGGCAGCGGCGGCGGCGGCGGAGCCTGCGAGGGCGTTTTTTCCTCCCGCGAGCGCACGCACACCCGCGCACACGCAGCCCCGCCGACGGAACGCCGCGCTCTCTCCGCGCGTGTCTCTAATTGGCCTCGGCGTCGCGCTTTGGCTCGGTGACAAAGCCCCGCGCCCCGATTTATATATTTATTTCACGCGTTTCGCAAATTTTTGCATCTCCGCCGGCCCCGAAGGTCGCGTCAGTCAGGGCTGATTCAGACGGTGATTGTGCTCTCCCTGCCTCCACTCCCCTCGGCTTCAGAGCGGCGCTTGGCTCCTGCCTCCCGTGGGCTGGGAGGAGAGCATCGCGGCTCATCCATTTGTTTTCTTGTCAGTTTTCTTCCTTTAACACTCCAACAGTCTGTTCCTGTGAGTCACTAACTGCTGTTAGAGAGGAGACGATTGGCTTGGCTTCTGGCCTGTTGATCGCCGCCGGGGCTTTTAGAGGGGGGGGGGGGGGGGGAGGGAGGGAGGGAGGAGAGAGAAGGACTGAGGGAAAAAGAAATGGGGTAGAAAAGAGAGCGAGAGGGGCAGAGAGTGGGAGAAGAAACGGCGGGATGGAGGGAGAGGAAGGTGACGAAGTAAATGAGAGACAGATACAGAGGGAGAGATGGAGAGAGAGATAGAGAGACAGAGAGATGGATTGAGTGAATGGATAGAGCGAGACAGAGAGATGGATAGAGTGAGACAGAGAGAGGGAAAGGGTGTGAAAGAGAGGGACAGAGAGATGTATAGAGTGAGACAGAGAGATGGATTGAGTGAGACGGATTGAGGGAAACAGTGCGAGAGAAAGAGACGGAGAGACGGAGACAGTCACCCCGAGACGGTCACAGTCCCAGACACAGACGCAGATGTGGAAGCACGCGCCTGATGTATTGCCTGGGAAACGGCGCCTGGGGGAGGTGCCAGGGAGCACTGCACTGGTCGTTGAGCTCATGGTAGGCATCTCAGTCATAAACGATGGGGATGACATCAGCCAGCCATCCGCTGATCACTCTGCTCATCCTGCACTCCCTGCTAGTGCGGCTGTGTAATGGTTTTGCTTAGTGGAGTGTTACAGTCCCAATCTGTCTCCTCAAAGGAGCAATCCGAAAAAGCTGTTATCGGCTGTTAGGGTGGCTTGTGGATAATGGGAGAGCTGACTTAAAATTTACCATGAAATACAAAGAAGCATGTTGCTGTGAAATGGGAGTCATGCTGCCCCTTTTTCTGTCTCAGGGAATCCTTATAATCAAAGCGGCCGCGCTGCATTTCTTTTTCTCCCGCTAATATTCCGTGTAATTTTTTTTCCCTCGGACTGAAACGAGATGAAAAATCTTCCTTTTTTACAAGGTGATTCTGTGTGCTCTTGTTCAATAAACACTGGGAAGGAAAAAAAATCCCTTTATAAGAATTTGAAAGGCGAAGTGGAGCGGCGGTGTTGGCGATAGCGGAGCACATGTTTGCCCGCACAATGGTGCCGCGATCTCTGTGTACAGTACCGCGCTCCAACGGCCAATTTATTTCCGACTGTTGTCTGATGCGAAGCGGCAATTGAAACAGATGAGAAAATACACAGATTCAAATGTGCTGTGCTCAAGAGGTCAGCCATTGTGTTTTGAGCACAATTTAAAAAATCCTATTAAGACGCCAGACGATGAAGCTCAGTGTGCATTATGCTGCGCTAGTTCATTTCCTACACCTGATTTGTTTTACGCCCCATAGATATGTAGTGCTTTTGTTACATTTTTTTTTAAATGGCTCCGGCTGCATCATTACAATTCGTGATTGTTTTCAGACATTTCAATCTGAATATTATTATTCTTTTTTTTCCAAGCGGGGCCATAGCCTTGAAATAAACTCCCAAGGACGTCTGCTATCACATCTGCCAGATTGAACACTCATATAGTTACACGGACAGAGGTTAAGTAAATGTGTGAAGTAGTCATGCGTGGTTACTAGTGATTTGACCATTGGCTGTTGGAACGCAGTCAGTTTCTGAAGAAACCTTTCGAACTTAAGGAAAAGCAGCAGTTGGAAGTGGTGAGAAAAAAATTGCAATTGCCCAGAAGGCAACTCTCTCTCTCTTTCTATCTTTCTTTCTCTCTCCCTCTCTCTCTCTCTCTCTCACACACACACACCCTCTCCTTCCCCTGCATGCTTGTGTGTGTGTGTGTATTTTTTGCTCTCCAGAGTTTGGAATTGACATACAGATATAAAGTTTGCTGTTTAGAATATGTTCATGCCCCGTTTGGTCCTTGGCAGCCTCTGAAATGTGAGTTTGCGATGAATAAGGAATAATGAGAAATAAATGACAGGAAGAAAAGCTGTTCCTGTCCTGATACCGGGGTGCCATCTCTGTTTTGCCAGATCCTATTAAAATTTCATTACCTCTTATGCTTGTTAAGGGAGGGGCGTTTCAATATTTAAACCCCTGCGCTCTTTTAGGAAATGAATGTACTGCCGCCCAAATTCTGCCCCTCGATGTCGGCCAGTTAATGCCCGTGTTCCGGAACACATCGGTTCCCCTGAAATCGTGAGCTGCTTTGGGGGTCCGGGGTCCGGGGTTCAGGGTTGTCATCGCGCGGCTCTGCTGGCGGTAAAACGGGAGCTTTGAGGACGGATAAACGCGCGTCGCTCGCTCTCCGAAGCGCGCGCCTGCGGGAGGTGCGTGGCGGCGACGTGACAGATGGCCGGGAGAGTCGGAAGATCCGCCGGGGTGCGGTGCGAACGCGTCCCCGGGGTCGAGGCCGCGCCCGCGGACGCTCTGAGGTGCGCACACGCGCGGCGCGTTTCCACCGCTTACCGCAGATTTGGGTTCGGGAATGTGGGTCAGCCCTTCTGACTCTTCTGTCCTTTTTGTTCTCCCTGCTCTCTCTGCCTGATCCCCTGTGTCAGAGAGGCAGGGCAGGGCCCGAGAGAGAGGGAGGGGGGCAGGGGGGGGAGGAGGAGGAGAAGAAAGGGGAGGAGGAAGAGGAGGAGAAAGAAAGAGGAGGGAGGGAAAAAAAGAAGAAAAGGGAGAGGGGGAAAGAAAACAGAAAGGAGATAGGGAGAGGGGGAGAAAGGGAAAGGGGGCAAAGAGAGAGAGAGGAAGTGAAAGGGGGGATTGAAAACGAAAGAGAGTCGGGGAGGGAGAAAAAGAGGGGGAGAAAAGGATGGGAGAGGGGTGGGAGAGCGAGAGGGGAAGAGAGCAGCTGAGCGTGGAAACAGTGGCAATGAGAGCAGTGTGGGGTGCTTTGCCATAATCAGATGCTAACACAGTGCCTGTCTGATAGATGGTGCATGAAATGTGTGTCTGTCACAGAGACATGCGTTGTGCTGTAAAAGGGAGCGCTCTGGGACAGGCCACAGCATGGCGTACACCGTCACGCATACCTCCGCAGCTGTCACACCACTGGCCTCGTTTGACGGACACTCGAGTGAAACTACCCAGAAAGCATTGCGGTCCTGTATACCGCAGGTGATGGATCCAGTCCAGGAGGGCCGCAGGGCCTGCAGGTTTAACTCCAGTCCTGGGGGGCGGGGCCTGTGTTGGCAGGTTTATCTGCAGTCCTTGAGGGCCACAGCATCTGCTCGAATTCGGTTGGTTTCAGCGTCAGTGAATCATTGACGTTTAGAATGTTGGAGAAATCCACACACCTCGTTCTTATGATCTTAATTGGCAGCTGATTGATAGGAAACCATAAAAACCTGCAGACACTGTAGCCCTCCAGGCCGTGAGTTTGACGCCTCACTATACGCTGCTCTTTATCTTTTGAACAGTGCGTATTATTTTTTGTCCTACCTATCCTCACATTACAGAGGAGGTGATCTATTACAGTACTGTCGTTTGACAACAGCTTGTTGTTTGTTTTCCTTGTTGATAAGAGCAGGCTTGTCAAGCTACTTTGATGAAAGGCCACACTGTGTACATGTTTGACCAGAGACCAAAGCACAGTGTTATGGAGGTGCTCCGGGGGATTAGTGTTGGCACCTCTGTTCTTCCTTTATACATAAATGATACTGGTAAGGACATTTGGCACAAAATGATTACTGGTGTGGTTTCAAGTTTGAGAGTTTGCCTTAAAATTGAAGGTTATTCTTTTATTAAGCAATGTATTTTGACCAACAGTGACAGCTCTCTGCAATGTAACTTGGCAGATTTGATTTTTGTCGGTTCTGTTTTAAAGTCTCTTTGAAATACCAAAAATAACTGGATGCCGTTGTGTGGCAAAATGAGCCACCTGTGACTTCTGTGCAGCATGCACACCTCTTTATCCTCTTTAGCTTGTTAGTAAGTTCGTCTTGAAAAAGAAAATTAATGAGGTGATATCTTTATGGACATGACTGAAGCGGTACATATGCAGCCATTTTAGCAAGAGACGACATGCATTTATATGATTTTAGTCGATTTTTATGGCTCGATATTACTTGTTCATAGTGCATAATATTTATTTGTTGAGCCAGCCGAAAGGGCCTGGTCCGTACGGCAGTTAGCTCTACAGCTGTGGAAGGGCCGCAGGGTATTGTGAGCAAACTGTGCGCTATTTAGCGCATGAACGGGGGATATAGTCGCCATCACCTGCCCCCCTGGGCCGGCGACCCAGTTTCCCATACGCGGCCCTGTGGCTGAGCGGGCCGCGGTTGGGAAAGCAGGCGGGGTTATCGTGGTGAGCCGTGGCGAGATGGAACGTGCAGCCAGGCTACTCTTACAGTCCGATGGAACCGCTCGCCTTCGTTGTCTTGTCGTGATTTGCATCCTGGCGAAACGACCCCTGCTGTGCATCGGGGAATGAAGGTGAAATTATTATTATTATTATTATTATTATTATTGAAAAACTCATCCATGGCTTCTGCACGCCGGTCACTGCTCTGGTTTCCACGGAGCAGTCCCACAGTAGATCCCGTGAACTACGTTGTGACCTTGCGTTTGTTTGTGTCCCGTGTCCTTGCAGAGAGCGCGCTCATGACGCCGATGGAGGGGGCCCACCTGCAGTACTCGCTGAAGCCCCACCCAGCCCTGGAGGCCGCCGCGCACCTCCTCCCGCCCAACGTGCCGGTGTCCGGAGCGGAGAGCGTCCCCGGGATAGTGCCCTCCTCCGGGGAGACAGGTGAGGAGAGAGGCGGGGGGCCGTGATAACCCCCCGGGGTCACACATTCATCTCAAACGTACCATCGGCTGGGCGCTGGAGCGTGGTGGCTTGGCCCAGACGCCATTGACCTCAGGTGTCTGGCACGGCGAGCCGCTTTTTCATCTGCCGAGACGGTATCTCGGCCGAGATAACTCCAGGTACAAATAATATTGTGTCCTAAATCTTTGTTAACAGGTGACGTGCTCCATGTAATAGGCTACGACTTGTTAAAATATGACTCTGTAACCTCAGCCCCCCAAAAAAAGGCACAACTTTGGCTAAATGTCTTGAAAGAAGCAAAATATTTGTTGTGGTGTAACTTGATGAAAACGGTTTAAAATGCTGTAGGGGTCTCTTCCTTCTCTTATTCACTGTTGTCATCTGCAGAAATGGATTCTGTTAACGTACAGCTGTTGTGAGAAACAGAAATTCCACCGATTGATTACTTTTCCACAAAACTTTTTTTTCTTATGGCTCTTCTTTGCTCATTACGACCTCGTTTTTAAATTTTGAATGAAGCTGCCAGTTGCCTGACTTGTGAAGGGCGAAATAATGGGAGAAAGTGCAGGAATGAGTTCTTAACATCTGGGAGAGTAATTACTTTCTGCTAGTGTCTCGTGTCTCCTGTTGACAGTCCCTCATATCCCTAACACATTTTTCTTGGAAAAGTGTCAACACCTCCATGTGTTGGCAGAAAGTCGGTGTCATTTTGAATGAAGGTGATGGAACTCTTTTGCAGTTAGTCTCCTAATTTCGACATGTCTGCCTGTTCTGTTATGTCCATTTTAGGCGCTCGGAAAGACTCATTTTCTTTCATCAAGCATTGAAGTTTAATTAAGAACTTTGAAAATGATAACTTCATCATTTAATACAGATTGCAGGAATACTTCTCTTAACCTTCTTGTTGAAGTCTGAAAAGCTTTTTAACAGTCATTTTTACCAGCCATTTTTGTTTTGATGATGTGATATATTTGCCTGCAGACACTTCTATTTAAGAAAGAGAGGGATGGGAAGGGGACAGAGAGGAATGACATTTTTTGTTTTCTTCAGAATCTGTAACTTTGATAATTTGGTATTAAAATTATGTTATGGTGAATTTGTTGTAACACAGGCAAACTATAGATTGACAGGTATACATTTCCTTTGAGGGTGCGGTGAAGAGAAATGGGTGCAGTGTGCACACAACTAATTGAGTCAGCTTCACGGATAATTTCTGTTTTTTTTGTGTGAATTGTCGCCGAAATACTTAACCACCATCTTCACTACAAGTTTCTGACAGCTTAGGACGGGCTCTTGGGTGTAGCGTCACTGGAGACCTCGTTTGATTGGAGGGAAGAAGTCAGGAGGAGTCTCTTCATTCCACACACCCAGGAAGTCTTCAGTGTCATTTCAGATCTCCACTGTGCGTCCGGGATTTCAGTCAATTGAACGCTGCGTGTTCTGAAAGAGTGTTCATGGGAAATGCCACCGGAGCAATAATCCCATTCATATCCCGAGCAGTACTCAGGATAATTAATACCATTTACACCAGTGAGCCTTCAAATCTGAACTGCATTAGGTGTGTGTGTGCATGTGTGTGTGTGTGTGTGTGCGTGCGTGTGTGTGTGCGCGTGTGCGTGTGTGTGCATGTGTGCGTGTGTGCTTGCATGCGTGTGCGTGCGTGTGTGTTTGTGTGTATGTGTTTGTTTGTGTGTGTGTGTGTGTGTGTGTGCACGTGTGTACATCACTCCAGCACATTTCATGGATTGGTGAATATTAAATTCCACTGTGGACAGCAGTGAGTTTGCTTCCATACCGACTGATAGCATTGATTGATACGTTTGAACGGCTTTGGGCTGTGGCTGTATGAGCATGCGGACGCGTGATTGGCTGCAGTTCAAACCTGGAGCAAGGGGACTAATGAAAAGGCTATTAGTAGCCGGTACAGTGCACGCACCAAGTCGGTGTGAAACGATGCATTTCGGTTTTGGCTTGAGCTGTTACTCAGCGCAGAGACAGCGTGGAGCGGCTTCGTCTGGGAGAGTAAGAGGCCTGTTCTCTCATTCAGCTCACGGTCAAAGCCGGGAAGCTTCTCAGACTGCGCGTTATTACATAACGGTTTAGCGCAGAGTCAGATTTTCTCTCTCCCCTTCTCTCTGTAAAAAGTTGAACTTTGCAGTGGATGAAATGGAGTTTATTGGAGGAGCTAATAAAAGGGACGGGGTTTGACAGCGGAGGGTATATTAGGCGGCGAGTGCCGGGCCTGGCTAATCCGGTGCCGTTTCGGATCTCTGAGCGGATTGACCCGAGTTGTCTTAAGAGCCGTGCGCTCGTCTGTAGCTTTAAGTCGGCGTTTTGAAGCACAAATGCTCCTTCGTTTATTTTATTTTTCTCCCTCCCGTTCTCCCCCTGTACTGTAACAAGACCACCCGTGGTAAATGGCAGCCAGTGGAGATTGTATTTGGGGGAAAAGCAGTTTCCCAGGCGACTGAAATGGCTATTGTTTTTTTTTTTTGTATGACGCTATACAGTATGTATGAGACATGGTTGCAGTCCCCAGCAGCATTATTGACTCTGACATAAATGGAAAGAGGAAATGGCCTCTCATAAAGACCACTGTGGTGTCAGGTGGGAGTTTTAAAGCACACCTCCGTCCTTGTGTGTCACTGTCCGATCAATACCAGATGAAGCCAACTGTTACGGCAGACTTTGGGGTTTATTAGAGAGAAGGTGAATACTGATCCACAGTATCGCAGATTGGATGGTTTTTGCCCCCCTCAAAAAAATGACAGATTAAAAAAAATGATTTATAAGAACGGTCGGAACGAGCCGTCAGATTAATTGAGCCAAATTCATTCCCCGTTCCGAGATTCTTATTAGACTTCAAAGAACACCAGCGGCCATAAAACATCTCCTTAAAGCATTCAGGGGTGACTCGGCCTGGCCCGGGTCTATCGATCCTGCGGTGATGCAGCTGGAATTGCTGGACTAACAGCTCCTGGGGGGTATCCAGCCCCTTTAGAAAAACACCACTTTTTTCTGGGCATCTCCAGAACTATCAAACAGCTTGGCCCTTGACAGGCTTTTATAGGCACAGATGAAAGAACGCTATGTAACTCTGGGAGAGGCCAGTGGGATTCACCCACTTAAGGGTACAGTGTCCTGCAGCCGCACACGCAGCTGAGGGCTTGGTTCTCCCGGCTTCTCCACGCTGTGTATAAATCTCAGTTTTTTCTCCCCATTTTTTTTGCAGAAATTGTCCAAGTAACTTTGACAGTTGCTTCACGGTCCCAGGCAATTCTTTGGAAAAAAATAACATTGTTGAAGATCTTGGAGATTTTCACTATGTTTTTCTATTACTGTAGATTACGATTTAACCATTTAACTAGAAGGGTCTAGAAATATTTTCTTGCTTAATCTCTGAAAATAACTTTTCTGTACAAGTTGAATTTTTCAGCAGGAGATCTGCATCCACAGACTCCAACACATGTTTTACTGAAAGCCGAGCAGATTGGCTCCATCGTTTCTGGAGTGTGAGAACGGGAAGGCGCTTGATTGTGGAGAGCGTTCGCCACCTGTGCAGCGTTATTTTTATTGACTTATTTATTTATTTTTTGATTTCTGTGTGTCGTAGCAGACTCGCTGCAGAAGCCTCGCTTGCTGAAGAGCTTCACCTGCTACCTGGACAAGCTGTCCCTCACCCTGTACCCCTCCCTGGAGAAGTTTGAGGAGGAACTGCTGCAGCTCTTGAACGCGGACCACCTAAGCCGGGTATGCCACTCCTTGCAATCTGTGCCGTAACGAGGCGGGGGCTTGCTGCCTGCCAGTCGCAATAATATATGCCAAGTAGATCAAGAGTCTTCCTCTGGAACAACTGATCTTCTGCCATCTCTGATCTGCCAAACTTGAATCTGAAAGGTATTAGCTTATGAGTTTTTTTTTCTTCTTTTTTTTCTTTTTGGACGCTGAGAGAGAGAGAGACGGCGCATTTAACGATGTGTGACAGATGTGCTCGTGCACTCGCAATTATTTACACAGCGCAGTTGTGCAGACCCCCATTCATCTTCGTCGATTTGAGAGATGGATGTCTGCGAAAGACGATGAGAATTGATATCGTAGTCTTGGAACGGTCGTTACCTCCCAGCCTCATTTTTAATACTGTGCGGTGTGCTGTCTTCTGAGTTCTGCCGGGAATTCTCTTGGGAGGCCACTGAGCATGTGCAAAAGACGGTTTAATTAGCAGCCCCGATCCTCACACTGTTTTGTCAAGGGCTTTATCTTATGAGCGGAGAAGTGTATACCAGGTAGGACTGTCATTGTTGTGTCATACAGCCATTTATATACCAGTCTGTCATATTAATTGGTGTTCTGAAGAAAATACCATCTCTGGTAAGTGTCTGTTGTTCTTTAAATGGTCGGTAAAGATTTATTTTTCCGTCTGCTGATGCAGGCGTTAAGACGCAGGTATTTCATTCTTTATTCATGCAGTGCCTTAGTCGACGCTGTGACCTTTTTGAGATGAAACCTTTAGCAGCTCTAATTGCCGTATGCTGTAGCCGCGCCCCGTGGCGGAGGTTGAAACAGGAGCACGCCGCCTTCAGCCTTTCTTCGGAAGTTTGTTCTCTTTCTCTTTTTCAAAAAGCTGCATGAAGTGATTGCAAAGTGGCGGGAAATAATAATTGACATAACCCTACAGTATCGCGGAGGGATGTGTCTACAACGCATCCACCCGAATATCTATTCAGAGTAAAGTCTGTTAAGTGTAACGACACACGTTTCAAATCAGGCATAAAACCCGTGTTGAAAAAAACCTCGGAATTGTATGGGCGTGGTCTGGAGCTCCCCGCCACCCCACCTCCCCACTGAACTCCTCCCAAACGGTCCCGCCCACAAATAAACAAACATATGTGGCTAAACAAACACTCATCAGACATATGCAAACAGTATCCCCAATGCTCATCAGCACCGAATGCAATTTGTGAAATGTACAGTATGTGGCTTTTCGGGTTATGTGTAAATTACACCTTTTAACACAGATTCTGTTACTCTGTGAAAACAATTAGCAATAGTTTATACGCTCTCAGTTTATAAGTTCTCAATATACAGAATATCGAGCTTGTTTTCACGCTGTTTTCATGTAATCACTAATTTCCACCCTTGGTAAAGGACATGTACAATACTTGCATATTTAATCTAATAGAATATAGATGAGTCATTTTTTCTAGGAATGACAATAAGTACTGCACAAGCCACACTTCATTACAATTCAAATCTTAACAGCCAGACATAGTCCTCTCATGTAGTAGTATGTTTTAGTCATTTCAACTAAAACATGCTGTAAAATTAACTCATCATGTGTTGACCTTGGCAGTTTATAGGCGTGTTTAGCTACACGCAAACTAATATACATAAAAATGATTGGTATGAAATGCGTCACCAAAAAAGTTTTGTTTCTGCCAACTGAACTGAATTGTTCAGACTTACTCTTCTTGGCTTTCCAGCTGATGGTCCACCGAACTGCTCTCGATATTTTCCGACCACTTAACAAACACCCCCTCGACCGTCGGTGCCTTCCAGCCTCCATTCGTTTGCTGTTTCCATCCTTTTTTCATGATGTTGTCTTTGGGAAGTTTGGAAAAGTGTACACTGGGGGATACTCAGAGCCTCAGCGGCTTCAGCCTGGCGCATTTTCGCTGCCAAGTACCGAATGTTTTTTGTCAGCAGAAAAAAGCCTTTATTTTGGCTGCCATGTTGAATAGCAGACGCATACTTCACACGAATTGATTTGCCCAAAGGACACAGTGTATAGGCTAGTGTTACGCAAGGTGATGCACAGCTGTTAAACTAAAGTGCCTTTCTAAATTTGATATGGTTGCAAGCGTACACAGTAACTGGAACCTTTCACAGTCATTGTATCATGATGAGCATGTGACAGCTAAAGCTTTCAGCTTGAGCAGGTCACGCTATATTTGAATATTCTGCAGCTCTCAAAATCTAACATTTAAAGATCTTGTGCCATCTAAATTACCATTTTTATTAGTTTCACCTAAAGAACCAAAGAACACACATGCTGTGATATCAAACCTATTTTATCAGTTGAGATTCTGAATGAAGGTTTTATGAAAATAATTTCTACAAAGGCCATTACAGGGCAATTTGGTATTGATGTGATATAGATGTTATTATTTTCCTGCTCATGAATTTTAAGAAAGTAAGTATACGTCTCTGTGGAGTGGCTATATGAAAGAAGAAAGTGATGGCACAGAATCTTTAAATGATTGGACCTTCGTTTTCTCCCATAATTCCCTGTATGAAATCCCCTTTCTTCTGCATGAATAAAGAATGACTGTAAATACATCTGCATTCACTCTCACCTACAACCAGGAAAATGAAAAACATTAAAGGATTATCTTATTTTATGCAGTGACTTAGGTTATCTTTGATTGGGGATATAAATGACTGACTGTTTTTCATTTAAATTGAATGTGTTTTGTCATTTTTTTTTTTTTTACAATTTAAATGCCTTTGAATACTGAGCTAAATAATCATTTCTTGGTTTCTGTTTGACTGAGTAATTGAATATGTCCTATCCCTTTTACTAGCCTTGTATCAGTCATTTCATTTATTAACATCGGCTATGCTTGTAGGGATTACAGTATGCATTTATGAGCGCTGTATTTACCTGCTGGAAACCGTAGTTAAATATGTAGACAAATAGTTCACTGGCCCCCATCGGAAAAAACAGATAGCGTTTATCTAATGCGAAATTTCTCAAATTTCTCACAAAATGCTTTGCATCTCCAGTGGTACATCAAGGAGGGCCGAATTTCTGTGGCAAATGTAATTACCATTCTGCAGGCTGCAGACGCCTTTCTGTCACAGCAGTCAGGGTGAACTCATTTCTCAGGAACTCTCTTCTGGCTTGTGTTCGGAAGATTTAATTTGATGGCGAGTTTGCTGGAAACAGACAACAACAAAAAAAAAAAACACTTGTCTTTGAATGCAACTGGAATTTGAATGCATCTTACGACGGGGGCAGTCGTTTTCATGTCATTTTGTGTTTTTGTTTTAAAATGCTTACGCAACCAGTAACCTGTATTTTCATTTACGGTAAACTTGCCAGGTCTCTTTTCTTGGATTTGGGTATTTTAACTGCAGTAACCTCCGCTGCCACTCAAGCGGTAAATTATAATTTCAAAGCATCCGGCTTTGTTTACAGGGATATCACATTATCATATTACTTTACATCATTATGAACAATTATAATAAACCCCTAAGCACTATATGCTTTGCCAGTGTACATATGAAAAAAAATATTATAATAAAAAAATAACACTCGGAGTCATTATTTCCTTTGGGAAAACAGAGAGGGGTACAGATGGAGATTGGATCACAAACAGAAAGGGTCATGGTGGGGAATCGAACCCACGGCCTCATGGGGGATTGGTGAACGAGTTGAGAGACGGCTGCCCACTGCACAGCTCTCTCTCTCTCTCTGTAATAAAGCTCAACTGCTGTGTGCACATTAGCATGCGATTAGCCCGCAGATAGCTCCTTCTGACATTGTGGATGTGGGGGGAAAAAAATCTTAAGATTCATTTTTGCACCGTTTGAAAAATAGCGTTTCTATATGCTCGTAATACACAGGAGCACAGATTACGGGGTCAGGAAGTTTTTGCTTGTGTGAGGCTCCAGGGCAGTAGCAGCAGCACTGTCCCTTGGTTTCATTGTGGCTTTTGTGATTTTTAAATGTGGGTGGAAAAAAAGAAACCACTTTACAACAACAGAAGGTCTTGCTGCCAGACAGCGACAGACAGAAAGGTGAATTCCTTATTATTATTATTATTATTATAATTATTATTATTATATGAAGCGCTGATGCTGACAGTATTGCGGTGCTTTTCTTTAGCACACGCAGGTGGTGGCGGTGAGCGAGTTTTACCTTGGAGACCAGGGTCACGGCTGGAATGTGGAGTCACGTAAGGCGACCCCGTGGTAGTGTCACTGCTTTGCTTTACACCCAGGTGCTCCCCTTCAGAATATGCCAAATTCCACACTGTAGTCTTTTGCTGAGATGCAAAAAAAAAAAAAAAAACAAGTAGAAGATCATGAGACGCAATCATTTTTTTTTTTTTGTTGGAATGGCGAGATCCGCCGTGTTCTAATGCGAACCGTTCCCCGGGAGACGGCACGCGGCCTCTCACGGCGAACAGCGCTAATTTATGCGGCACGGATTACGACAGCTTGGTTTTAATTAGACCCGTAGTGAGCATGTGACCTTTGGAAGTCTGACACTTATCTTCCGCACGTTGTTTTGGAGGTGAGAGCGACACCTTCACCCGGTGCGACATCCTCACGACTCTGTCTCTGAGAGAGTGAGAAATGGAGAGAGAAGCAAGCTGAGAGGCTGGTAACTGTTTGCTTTAACAGTTTTGGAAGTTGAGCGGTTTTTCACTCTGAAGTTTGGGGAGAGTAGCTGTGTGAGGCTGTGGATGACCGGTCTGGGCTGTGGGGGAACGGTCCACTGGCTTTCTGGCTCGTTGGCTGAAGTGACTGAAAGCTCAGTATGGTGGAATACATACTGCAACCCTGGGAGCACTTTTCTTGTGATGAAAAGAGAATTTTCCCAGAATTCTGTGGGAGTTCCGTAACACTTTCAGTTTCATTGTCTGTTAATTATACATTGCTGAAATCAATTTACTCAGCCACCTTTTTCAAAATAGTTTAAAACATACAGCTGGTATTTTAGCTTTTAGTTGAAAATAAGTATGCTTTATAAGTTTACCTTCTGAATCATACAGCAATTTACTTTTCATATTTAAAAAAAAGAATACTATATTTCAGTCAACAGAATTACCTGTTCGATGTTGGAAAACTCCACAGTAAACAAACCTGGCACAGTAGGATTGTTGAAGTAGCTCCCTCTTCATAACTTATTATCGCTTGTTACAAGTTACGTGCCCCTGGGGCCTGTATCCTGAAGCAGGAGAACTGAGTTAGCTGGATAACTGTGCGGAGTAAAACCCGGACTGCTCTTTTTACTTCAGTCCAGGTTTTACTTGGTGCAGTTACAGTATCCAGCCTACTCGTTAATCCTTTGTGATGCAGGCCCTTGGTCTGCTGCTGATACAGTTTTATAATTAACTGTTGTTGATATCATTTAAATTTTAATACAAACTTTTCCATTTTAAGACTGATTCCCTTTTTCAACATGAGATGGTTTTGAAAGGAGTTTGTTAGTTGGATGGGTAACTAATTGTGAAGCGTTTAGTTACACTGTCTTGCTGATTAAAAGTATTGCTTCTCTCGCTACTTCTTGGGTATATTTTTAAAATAATCTTTTGCTTTTCTAGTAAACATGGAAGTGAAATTAATTTTGGAGCAAGCACTTATTAAGCACTTGGTGGTTAATAAGCGACTGATTAACATTTTTATGGTCCAGTAATTTAATTTATTTTTTGAAGAGTGAACAGGCTGCTCCCTTTATTTTTTTTTATTTTTTTGCTCTATTCAGACAGAGACAGGGAGAAAGCAGAGAGGGTAACAGATAGAGAAGGGATGATATATCAGAAGGCAGTATGGAAGGGAATTGTATTGTTTTAGGCTTTAGAGTCAGCCCCCTCCCGACTGATTGAGCCAAACGTTTCGCCCAGTCCCAATTTTTTATTTTTTAACACGGAAGACATTGCACGGTCCTTTGGGGAGAATTGGGAGAAATTCTGTCGAGAGAGGAGCAGTCCTGAAGTCATTTCTGTGGTGGCGCATATCCATTTACTAGGGGCTCTGACACCACGGCGAAATGCAGGACAATCTGGCGAGCCATACTTTGCGCCCGTTGTCCAATTTTCCGTCGGTAAGTCCCGGTCTGCGGTTAACCTTCTTTTCCAGCTCCTCGGGGGAACTGGGATCATTTCTGTATGAGGGCCTCTTGAAGAGCAACTTGTTAGACAGGTAAATGGATTCTTGGCCGCTGTTGTTTCTGTGTTTATTTTTGCAGGGGAGATCTAGGCATGGCCTTTGTATCGACATAAATTGCACTTTTACTTTGAAGTGCTTCGCTCGGAGTGGGCTGGCCTCCTTGGGGAAACTCTATTGTACTGTTTGGGAGAGGAATTTGTCAGGGCCTGTCAGAGTCTGTCCGTCAAACGCTGACTCACGGCAGAGACATCCTCCAGCGATGTGGAGGCTACTTATCCCCTGTAAGCCCTTTCCGCTCAGAGGAGGTCAAGTAGCGCCGTTAGAAAATTTAATGCGTTTCATTTAAAAATCGGTTATTTTTGGCAAAGGCCCATTTGCGCTGCTGCTTGAAAGTTTCGCTGTTTTTGAGGGCCGGAGTTAAAATTCATTGTGTGTCTGTGTGTGTGTTTGTGTGTTTGCATCTGTGTGTCTGTGTGTATGTGTGTGTGTGTGTGTGTGTGTATGTATGTGTCAGTGTGTGTGTCTGTGTGTGTAACTGTGTGTGTGCCTGTGTCTGTATGCCTGTGTGTGTCATGCGTATGGATTATTAATTTAAAAGGGTACCTTCTTCATTGACCGTATTGTAGTGGGGGCAACGCATACTTGGGCATGCGTATGTAAAGCTCTTGGCTTCAGGGAGAGTATATGAGCTGTATAGCACATTTCCCAGAGAGCACTCTGTTGCTCCGGGTCCTCTTACCTCCCACTTCACTGGCTGATGAGCTTTGGGGGGGGGAAGTTCAGAGAGTGCCCTGGATCAGTGGCTTTTCTTTTTCTGCGAATGCAATTTCTTGGGTTTCTGAATTAGACTGCCAGAGTCTGGCTTTTTATCTCTCTCCGCCCAACTTTTCTAGTGCCTTCCCGCGGTAATGCGGCGCAAAGCCCCCTGCGACAGGAAGTCATTTTCTCCGTGCCGCCGCGTGTCTAGGAAACGCCAGGGCTCGCCACTCGCTGTCTTTTTTCTTCAGGTGTAGTAAATGTCATTTGCCGTACATTCTAGACACCCAAGCTGAACTTTTCCTTTTATCTTTTTTTTCTTCTGCAATAACAGAATCAACAGGTGAAAGTAATAATGCCTTGTTCCTTGTTATCTAGCGACATGCCCGCCTTTGATTGTTTCTGGTGTCATATTGTTGGGACTGTTGTGTTATAGTGTACACACACATTTCATTATGGACAGTTATTGACAACATAAAGACACCCCACTCATTTGTTGTGGGGGTGGGGGGGGCTTTACAAAGAGTATCTTCTCTCCTCTTCAAGCAAGCTTGGCATCTGAGCAACTCTTATATGTCCAAATCAACCATAATTAGGCAACAACAACAAAGGCAAAACAAAAACAAGACAGGCAGTACAATTCGCTGATAACACAAATAAAGCATGCTATAAATCTCTTAGTGCTGGCAATTACTGAAGTTCTGTGGACAAAAAGCTAGCTCCTGTTCACTTAATTAGAGCAGTCAACCGCTTGGTGTTTCCTCGGCCTCACCAGATTTGGCATAATTATGTGGCCACCTGTGTAAATTTTTCACACATTTTTGTTCTTCAGCGAGAGGCTTTTCAGTGATCAGAACAGTTTGGAAGGTAGTGCAAAACATTATTGTGGTGAAGTCAAATTCACGGTCCTTTGAGTCTCAACAGCAGTTTGTACATTCATACGGCCAAAAGGTTATGGATGGGTTCATAACCAAATATTTCATTTCAGTGCATGTTATATGACGTTCTTTTTTTAAGTTAGCGTAGTTTGACCAATACTTTTTTTTAGCTTAGTGTTATTCCCTAAACAGGGCATTGCGGCACATCAAAGCTGTACAGTATGACACCCCCAGTAAAGGGGCCTATTTTGGGGACAGTCGTAGCACAAGTGCAGTGCAGGTGCTAGCAGAACATGGGCTGGAATTGCTGATTAAATTGCTGTTGCTTTATTTTTGAATAGGCCGCTCTCAATTTGTGGCCATATGCTTTAGTTTAACTGCCGATCACTATGGTCCTGAAGCAGTGGTATTAAAGGGAAGGAAAGGGGCCGATCCGATTGGTCATGATGAAACCAAACCTCCACCGTGACTACAGGTAATTTATGGCTCTTAAACCAACGTCTTTTACAGTTGCACGTTAGGTTAGGGCTACAGTCTCTTATCACTAAATTACCAAAATGGAGTTGGACACGCCTTAAGTCATCACTGTGAGTTATTGCTAGAGTTGACAATTGTGCATTGTGCACACAACTCCACCAAAATGAGAGAAGATATTTACTCAAAGGCGATGCCAATAGCAGTCAAGGCTAATAATAATGATGCACAGTCGAACAGCAGTGATGTTGAAGTCATCTGTATTTTTTTTATGATTCCATCAGGTATTTCCAAGAACATCTTTCCCATTGGTTTAATTCATGACTGACTGCTGTCGGTTCAGCTACGTCGGGTGTGTCACTTTCACACTGGATCCGTGACTTTAATTTTTATAATGTTGAATGTTTACAACTGGTTCAAGTGATTTAGGGCTCACAACAGGCAGTTACTGTGATGGATGGATGTTTTGCAGCATTTGGAATGGGAATCATTTGCAAATGATTGCTTAAAAAACAAGTCATTTAACATTCCTCTTGGTGGTTTCAGGGGTAGTTGTTGGGTAATATCATCTTGTAGAGCTCAGCAAATGGATGTTTGCATGCCTGGACTGAATTAAAAGGACAAAGGCATATTTTTTCACTGTTTAGTCGCATTTCAAAACCATATTTGCAATTTTAGTGTGAAGCTCTGAGACGGAATAAAGCCAACGGATACAAAATGCTGTGTTTCATAACTGGCACTTTAGAGAGGAACTGTTGGTGAGCATATGCTGTGACTGTGGGCATGCTGATCCTGTCTGGTACATTTATGAAAAACATAGCCCGTTACCATGGCTCCCTAAAGCTTCTGGCAAAAGGTACATGGAGAACACTTCAGTTAGAGTTCAGCTGAACTTGGTCAGTCTTCTCACAATAATAACAGAAAAGTTACATAAATAACATGTTTGCTGACATAATAAAGATATTGAAACTCACCAAGCATCTATAATGTGTCTAATGCAGACACAATGGAATTTGCTGTGTCCCCTTGGATGGTATGATTAGCAGTGTAAATAATAAATAATTGATGCATCTTTATTTGAGTGTGACTCATTGCATAATCACATTAGCAGAATTTCTTCTGAAAGGCAGTCAGACAGATCTGGGGGGGGGCATGGGGGCAGCATAGCATAATGATTAGGGAGCTGGACTTGTATGTCTGGGGTTGAAGGTTCACTTCCCAGGTGGGACGCTGCCATTTTACCCTCAAGCAAGATATTTAACCCAAATGTCTTCAGTAAATATCCAGCTGTGTAAATGGATCGTATGTGAAAGAACGTACGCTGTGTATGTCGCTCTGGATAAAGGGCTGAAAACGTAATGTAAACGTAATTAGCACGTGCGCAATCTCGCGCCGCGGGCGATGTGACGCCGCGGAGCATTAATAGCGACGATAAATGGAAACCTTAATTATGACGATGTCGAAAATTCCCCGCTGATAAATGTTTAAACGGTGTAAATATTTGAACGTCCAGAAGAGGGGGGTGCGTCCGTCTCCGGCCAGCCGGAGGGACCGGGTCTGACTGATGGCGGGTGAGTCAGTGGGTCCTCTCGCCCGCAGACGACTCGTCTGATGTGAGCTCCACGCCGCCGCCCTGCCGCCCAGCATCTTCCTCTGCGATGGGCTGTTGTTTTCCGTCTCTGTGGCCCCCGGGGACGGCCCTCATCGAGGCGCGGCGTCAGTTAAAATCCGTTAAGCAGGGATGCTGAGAACGAAGCGCTAATGATGGCGCTGTGCGCCGCTGCTGCTGGATGAGTCACTGCGGTGTGAAGAAGCACCCAGCCGTGTGACTGACTGTGGTCTGACGAACACAGTCTTACCCCCCGCCCTGCCCCGAAACAGGTCCACCCCCCCCCCCTCCCCAAACCTAACCTAAAATGCAAGAAAAAGCACAGGTGATTAACTGAATTGAGAACCATTTGAGCAATCGTTCAAGAATAAATCCTCATGTATCCGGAAAATGCGTAGCGTCCCATTAATCAGACACCCCATGCCTTTCAGAGTTAATTTTATCGAGTGATTGAAAATTTCAGTGTATTTTACACATATTTTTAATTCATGTTGACCCAGCAGCATGCGCTTTATACGTTTGTCTTCTCCGGCGTCAGAAGAAACGTATATCTGCAGAAAGGGTCAGACTTGTTGTTGTCCTCTTTGAGTATCTCTTTGAAAACAGGGCGGCGCCTCCCTGTGTGAGCTGATTGCTGAGCCAGATCAGCAACGGTGGCTAGAGAGAGCAGGTACAAAAACAACAAGGACAGGTTAAGGAAATTACTGTGGTGGAAGGTGACAGCTGCTGGCTGCTTCTCCCTGCATGTGAGAGATGAATGACTGGAAGGGCATTTGCACAGGTGTCGCAGGTGTGCTGTCTAATAGGGAAGGGTCCTGGACCACCGGCATTGGCCCCAGGTTGCTTCCTGCTGGATTTCTATAGCAACCATATGGTTTGTCAATATGCACAGAACGCAATTCAAAACAACATTAAAAAATGTTATAGTCTGCAGTCTGGTTACAAAATCCTGTTCTGCGGGCAGTGAAGTAACTAAAGTTTGGGATCTGTCCATACAGTAATCTCACACACGTTTGTAATTCAGGGGCAGTTTTTGAGTACAAAGGAACAATTTCAAAAACCAATTTTAATCTCCTTTTGCAAAATCCCCTTCATTTCTTAAAGCTGAATAAGAATCCTCCTTCCACAGGTTTTCTGCTGCTGTTGTGTCTTAATGTAGTCCCAGTGACCTTGCTAATTTCTTATAAGTTCTGGGTTTTTTCACCAGACAGTAGATTATTTGGTGTTAATTCTGCTTGCCATTCATTTTTAATCGCAAAGCTGTTGTTAAATTGAATTGTGGGTTACAGCGGCGATAAGGAACGCAAACATAGTGCCAACCCAAAAACTAAAAGCAAATATCAGCTTCTGCCAAGTTGCATTAAAGGTATTTGTACTCCGAATAACAATGCAGTTTTAGCTGCGTCTTGCAAATACTCTCTACTCTATTAGTCATGTCAACATTTTATAATGAACATTTACTCGGAACTTTATTTTTGATTTGTGAAGTCTGGCTTTCTTGGATGTTGGAAGTGGATTTTTTTTTTTTTTTCAGTGCGGGAGAAAAATGATCCTTGCCGAAAAGTTCAGACTTTCAATTGCAGTGGAGTATTTTTTTTCTGGTGTTCTAAAGTTTCTGACTGTGAAACAGGTGCATCTGAAGAATTCTATTCTTAGCGGAAATGCAGTTTTCATGTTCAGAGACAAAATGCTTGTTCCCTAAATGAGCACTTGTACCTCAGGAACTCTAAACTCTTAAGAAATTTCCGGTAGATAGAACTGTGAGGAACTTGTTGCATTGGTAGAACAAGTGATTGTCTGGTGAAAATGGCTGCCGTGCTGCTGTTGTGCTCTCAGGCAAGGTACTTAACCTGAGCTGCTTCAGTAAATGTCCAGCTGTATGGATAATTATTTCTTTTTTTAAAAATGAAGCTTTGAAAGTTACCCTGGATGAGGACACGCGCTAAACAAATAGATAATGCAGTTCCATATTATTATTATTACTATTATTATTACTCTGCTCCACATAAGGGCAAATAGAAAACTCACTTGTTTTTGAGGTAAAGCATAATTCTGAAGAGCGTTTAAGTGGTTGAATTCAGAAAGGCACCGCTTTCCTCTTTTTTTATTTAATCATGCAAATTGAGCTCGAAGCATTAGATGTTTAACGTTTTAGACGTTTGAGTTGGGTTGAAGGCGTTTAGGGGCTGTGGTTTTAGTGTAATGCTGTGACAGCCACCGATCAGAGCTTTTGCACAGATTGTAACTTCGTTAAAACTTAGTTTCTTTTTTGGAAAGAGCATCTTAAAAGCCCTCGGACTTGTGAGACACGAGTAAACTAGTGAAAGCTTAATGCCTTGCATGTTGCACTATGTATGCATTCTCTGTCAGAGATGCGATCTTCCTATGGGAGGACATTTTGGTTTTCTTTTAACGACGAAGTGAGGCTGGCGCCTCTACATTATAACCCCCCTTTATTTATTATAACCCCCTGTCCACGGGCAGCGCGAGCTCCCGTTCGGCTTCCTCGTCTTTTCCCGCCAAAAATAGTGATGACCCACAAAACGAGGGGAAAAAATTTTGTGAGTGAGTGGCATGACGGCGGATTGGAAACGGAGGGAGATGCATCATTTAAGGTTTTCCGCTCCCCGCGCATCGCTCCGCGGAGTTTATATACTATGACGAGGGGAATGGGGTGTGATTTAACTCCAGGCAATTTCATTGTTCGCTCTTAAGCCTCTTAGCTGTAAAATATTCATATTTAGGGTGCGGGAAACAAATCCGTGACGCGAGCAGCCATGGCGAAGTGTTAAAGGGAAATGGAAATTAGAGGCTGTAACAGATGCGCTGTGTTAGACTTTCCGACAGCAAAGCTCTCTCCTTCCATCTCTTCATTACGGGCCTGTCCTCTATAAAACAATTGCTTCTCCTGTAATCTGCCTACGTTTGTGTTGTGTCAAAGAGGGATTGAATATTATTGAAAAACAGTTTTATTTATATTCTAAATATGGAGTATATATTCTCAAAGGGTTTTTTTTGTGTGAGTTTTAGTGTTATAGAATGGTGGTTGAGAGGTCTGTTTAGACTCCTATAGTCTGCTGGTCACAGGCCTTTACGATCATGTTCATGTTTCAGTTTTGTTCATTATTTTTTTTGGCAATATGGTGAATTTTTGGAGATTGTTAAGCAGTAAATGTAAATCATAAATAATTATAAATTAAATATAAATGGAAATGATAATTGAATGTCTAGATTGGGTTAGATGGTTTTATATTATTTAATGGTTCCCTGTAACTAGCGACAACTTGTAGAGAAACTGATTAGTATTCCTTTCAGACCTGTAACTGGGACTGAAGCATTTTTTACCAACCACCTCCTAACACAGGCGCACAGCAGGTTCACACACACACACACACACACGGTGTGTAACTGTATTAAAAAGAGTCCCTGAAGGAGAAAGATGAAAAAGGCCATAGCTCAATTGTGCACAGAAAAATCCAGGCGGTTTCTGAGCGTGCACAATGACGTTCCCCGGAAATTCATTTTCTATTAAAAACGCAGAGAACTCTAGCTTTTATAGTCACGTTTAGACAGCCAGACGTAATTCAGTCTTTATCAGCAATCAATAATACAGTAACTGTCAGTTTCTCTGAATGGTGAAAGGAAGAAATGGCAAAAGTGAATAAAAAAGATATGATTGCCTGGGATCATACTGTACAGAATAACTGCTGCTGTTTCGTTACTGTTTGTTGTTACATAGAGCTAGAGCCTACAGTATTGTACTGTTCAACATTTGTGCTTAAATATGACTTGGAAGAAAATGCAAAAATTAATTTGTTTCTTTTCAAACACTTCAGTGTAGTCGCTGCTGAACTTGCCAAACTACTGTGTTTGTGAAGAAAAAAATAAAAAATAAATAAAAAATCTTACTTTTAAATGTGAATCAAAATTAAAGACATATGCTGATTGGATTGACCAGGATTGACCTGGGGTGAATCAGTGTGTTGGAGCAGATCGGTCCGCTCTCCCCATGAACGAACAGAGTCCACCCATCAACCGCTTCACATCACAGGAGCACGCTATTATCAAGATGACACGTCTAATCGCATCATTGATTAGCTTGCCTTCTACAGTAATGCCCTCACTGAAGCACAGAACCTTAAGTCATATTTAATCACTGAGAAATATGTAACGGCTTTCCTGCACTCTTCTGAACTGAATGCCCTCTTAATGCATGACCTCCCCTGAATTGACAGCCACTGCTAGTGTGTACGCTACCACACTGGACTAGGTAGGCAGTGGCATCACATCTCCAGTAGATATAAATGATTTTTAATATATATATTTTTTTTTGGAACTTGTCATATGGCTTGTCACTTACCTGATTACTATTTTCGTTATTTATGGATTCAATATTCCTTGCAGGGAGCGCATTGCTGTTCTTTAAAGTTCTTGAAATGTTCCTCTGGTGACCAGCTCATGATTTGTAATGTCAGTCATATAAACCCATTATTATATGCTGGAGACCTACTTGTATTGCTGCATGTTGTGCTGAAATAAATGTCAGTGAAAAGCACGCCATGGACCTGCAATATATTTATGAGAAATACTAGGGTTTGACAAATGAGTGTAATGGAAGCACCATGTGAGAAAGGACTTTACCTTTCAAGTGACTAAATCACATTTGCAAAGGCAACTACACAGGTGAGTCTGGTTAGGTTGCATGGCAATTAGCAGTGTCCCTCAGCTATGAAATAGAATAGGTCTGAGAAACAGTGCTTTCATATGTGATATTCCAGAGCAACATGACACAGATACAAATGGTGTCAAAGAGGCCAAAGCGTGGGTGGCCTAAATTGCAGGTGCATCAATCACCAAAAATGGTGGAACATTGATGAAAATTACGAAAACATATGCCAAACCTGAGCAAACTGCATTGGCGATGAGGAACAGAGGTCACAAGTCGAAGCTCTTTTTGACGGAGGTCGATAGCCACTGAAAAGGATAGTTGGTAAAGAAACCAATGGGTCTCAGAAATGACCACAAAAATGAGTCGACACCACCGGGACCCGGTCTGAACAAAAAAGGCACGTCGTTCACTTCACAAAGCTGGTATTTACGCAACCATTAGGAAACCTTGCATGCAAGGCTAATGCGTGAAGGTGTGTGACCTGCTGTATGGAGCACAAACTCTTCAGAGCAGTGGGAAGAGGAAATATCATCTGATGAGTTTTTTTTCCCTCTTTTTTTTCCTACAGAGAAAGGCAAAGGGAGCGCTCTACTCAAAACATCTATTGCCAACTTTTAGACATGGCGGTGGATCTGTAATGCTTGGGTAGCCATCTTGTGGCACTCATTGGGTCCGACAATTGCATATAATGGCCAAGGAAACCCTTTTTCTTGATCAGGTGCACTCTGCACTCTATGGTTAAACACTGTTCCTTCTGGATGTTTCTCCCGTTCTCTAAGATAACAACCCCCCCCCCCCCCGTACACACTGCTAAGGAAATTTAAGAGGGGTTGCAAGAACACCAGGATGAAGTCCAACACCATCCATGGCCTCCCAATCTCCAGATCTAAACATTGTTGAAGGTCTATTGGACGTTCTGGAACACGGAGCACCAAATAGATTTACACCCCTTTCATCGTTCAAATAACTGGAGGCTTGCTTTACTTCTTGATGGATGATACTGTGTATCCCACTTCGCACTGTTCAGAGCCTGAAGCCGTTCTCATGGTGAAGGGTAGCCCTGATCCTTGTTATAACTTGTGTTTTTCCCTAGTGGTAACTTCAGCATATTATTATAATCAGGATATTATATATTAGCTACTTGATATTCATGTACTGTTTGGTGTTGATTTAATTGTATATTTTTTTTTTACTTTCCATCTTTTGTGTAAAATGTAAGGTTAAATATTAGGTCTTTAAAATGTTTAAAAAGCAACGCCAACAACATACATCAACTAATGGAGCTCATGGGCAATTTCAGTAATTGCACTAAGATTAAATATGTAAATCAAGTGTTCCACATTTTACTTGAACTAATCTCTATGAGGAATTCTTTTTTTTTGGTGCAGTAGCTAGTTTTCAAATAGTGTTTACAGACCTCAGAGCTACATTGGAGTATGCATTTATGTGCCACTGCCTTGGTTAATGAAGCTTTTTTGAGTATTAATATTACAGGCAAGATTTTAAAAAAATATTGCACATTTCACAGTAGCTCATATTACAGTTTAATGTGCTTAATATTTCTACAGCTTCACATGTTATACCTGCATGTACCTGAAAGCAAAGCACATTCCAATTTTTCTTTTTCGATTGAGAAATTGGTGGTGGGGGGGAGGGGGTCATTTAATTTTTAAATATATAAAGCTGATGTCTGCTTCACTTTTGCAACCTACTTTTCATGCCTTTCGAGAAATTATGTACAGCGTTTCAATGTCTTGACGGTCATAATAAATTGGTTTGCATATTTATTTATTTTTATGTAGGCTTATACTTTCATCAGAATGCCCGGAATTACATTTTTTTATGCCTGATTACCTGTTTCTGAAAGACAAAACCACAAAATAAGTCTGCCCTTGCAGACTGTTTCCTTAATGAATGCAAATACCAATATGCTTGTTAAGTAAATATCACTTGACATTATATAGCACAGAGGGCAGGCTTGTGCCAGCTACAATGAATCGGCAAATTTTCTGTTATTAAAGCGTGTGCCTCCTTAAACACATGCTGTAATAGCCATTGTTATGACATACTTCGATGAAATATGTTGCTTTATACTATAATGTAATTGTTGGCCTGTAAATTTAAGTTGTTGTGTTACATTTACTTTATGCAAGAACAGAAAATAAACATTAACATTGGACAGTTTTCAGTTTCTCTTCATTTACCACAGTTATGTTCCAAAGGGGCTCTTTACTTTCATATTCATACATTTATCCAGTTCATTTGCATTTCAAAAGGATCCTTTCATTTCAAATGTGTAGTTTAAGCTGTGGAAGAATGCTGAAGATTCATGTATCACTTCATCAGTCTATTCAAATTGTATTGTAACTCTCCCAACAATTGTATTAAAATTTAAAGTCTCTCCTTGTAGTTTCAGTTAAAGTGTGAATGGAAGCACTAGACTTTGCTCTTCAGCATGAAAATAATACTAAGAAAGTTGCTTAACAAACACATCTTATCTGTTGTTTAACATTACCAAAATGAATACATTTCAAACCATTAACTATATACTTTGAAGAAGGGCTTTTAAAAAACGAAGCGTAATGCTGTTTGTGAAAACCCTTTACATTTGATTTTCATGTATTAGCAGCACTCTTTTGAACGTGGGGCCTCAGAGTAGTCCAGTTCCCAAACAAAACTTGTGACGTCAGCACCATGGACAGCTCCTGCCCAGATGTCGTTTGTGCTGTGTGTAGGCCTATAGGCTGTCCTGTCATTTCATTTACCGGGCAAAAACTGGTCTATATGCTTATCAGAGTATTCGCAAAAACTGCTGTTTCACAGTAACATTTAAGTTGAATGTGTGTTTATCTTAAATTCAAGACATCTGTACATCTAAATGTATAGTGTGTAATGGAAGGTTTTTTTTTGTTTTAGGGATTTCATCACAAAAAGAATTCCCAAAAGGCTTTTTTTTTCATTAGGAAGAAATCTGATGTAAGGGATGTGTTTGGCAACCACTCACGCACAGTGAAGTAATTATCCTGAAAAGTTTAGTTATTACTGCTTGACTGACAAGCAGCTTGAGCAGTTTGTCCATTATTACATGACTAACGAAAATATAGTCTCCTCTGTCATCTTTGTGAAGTCATTTAGTCCGCCCTTCTGTTTGAGAGATTGTTTCAACTATAACTTGTTTGAAATTACCTACTCTAGCTGCCCTTTGCACGCCAAAAATTGCCTGGTCTCGACACCAGCCGTGATGCTAGCTATTTATCTGTGGAAAGCGAGGGAACAAATCTGTATGTTGGAGAGAACCGGGGCTGTAGACAAGGGATGTTAGGCTGAAGTCGAAATCTCGAGCACATGTTACAGCATTTCCCTGAGAAAGGAGCCAAAACCACGATGCTACAGGGCTGAAACAAAAGCCAAATTCTTGTGTGTCCTCAGTAGCACTGTGAAGGCTCCAGGAGCTCAAGCTGAATAGTGGGTACTCTGCCAGTCGGTTGGCACATGGCTTTGTCAGTATTCAGGTCAGGCATTTTACATCTACCCACATTGTCCTGATGGGTCCGTCCACTGTGTTTGTGCAGATGGGGGTGCTCCCATGTGGTGTATCCAGTTAAAGCACCGCTCTCAGCACAGTGATGTACCCTCATTAAGAATCCCATTTCTACTGTGGCTGTGCTGACTGTGCCACATAATTGGTCACTGAGAGTTGCCCTGGGTTGTACCTACTAACTGTGTACAGTACATGGGATGGAGTGAAAAGTGGCTGGCTGCATGGCTGTCAGAGGATGCATGTGCTCTTCCTGTGTTACAGTGTGTTCTTCCTGTGTTACAGGGTGCCCTTCCTGTGTTACAGTGTGCTCTTCCTGTGTTACAGGGTGCCCTTCCTATGTTACAGTGTGCTCTTCCTGTGTTACAGGGTGCCCTTCCTGTGTTACAGTGTGCCCTTCCTGTGTTACAGTGTGCTCTTCCTGTGTTACAGTGTGATATTCCTGTGTTACAGTGTGATCTTCCTGTGTTACAGTGTTCTTCCTGTGTTACAGTGTGCCCTTCCTATGTTACAGTGTGCTCTTCCTGTGTTACAGTGTGATCTTCCTGTGTTACAGTGTTCTTCCTGTGTTACAGTGTGCCCTTCCTATGTTACAGTATGCTCTTCCTGTGTTACAGTGTATTCTTCCTGTGTTACAGTGCTCTTCCTGTGTTACAGTGTGTTCTTCCTGTGTTACAGGGTGCCCTTCCTGTGTTACAGGGTGTTCTTCCTGTGTTACAGTGTGCTCTTCCTGTGTTACAGGGTGCCTTTCCTATGTTACAGTGTGCTCTTCCTGTGTTACAGGGTGCTCTTCCTCTGTTACAGTGTGTGATAGCGGTGCATCTTAACTCTAGTAATTGTGTCACAAAGTATATATTCCATAATTCATCATGCTGTTCATGTGACTCTATGAATATGAATCTAATTGTCCTGTTTACATGCACATTTCATTACATCTCCTTCGGTTCTCTCATCTTAAATATGCCTTGAAGAAGTGCATCAGATGTGCTTATTGTGATTCGAATAGTTCTGGGAGAGGGATACACACGGCATCTTCTCTCCGGCTGCCTTTTTAAATACGGACGCACAGCTGATGCGCTAATTGGATTGGGGAGAAGTGGGAGGACGTGGAGCTGGGTTTAGATTGGGCATAATGGAAGCCGGGGAACAGAAGGAGCAGCGCTGGCTGGCGGTCTCAGAGACGGCCTCCGTTAGATCGCTGCTCTATTCGCCCGGAGCCTGTTCACGGATGCGTCGTTTGCGTCTCCCCGGTAACGAAACCGCCGATGTTTTACGGTAAACGCCGAGCCGTCGCTTTGAGTTTAAACAGCCCGTAACGCGCCCTGAAAGCACGGAGGACGGGCCGTCGTGACGTCCTGCGCACAGTCACGGAGGTGATCTGAAAATACGCGCCACCGTGGGACATTGTGTATTTATTTATTCATTTTTATTACCTGTGATAGTCATGGTAACTACTCAGTTATGCTTCTCTGTGTGGGCTTTGGTGCACAGGGGTTATGAATACTATGCAAATGCAGAGAATACAAGCTGTGAGTGTATACGCTGGAAAACCGTGTCGGTTTCTGTTGGCCTAAATATGAAATAACGGATAAATCAGTGGGCTGCGCTTTTCATAGGAGGGATGAAAAAAAAAAAAACACGTTCTCATCTTGAAATGTGATATGATTTTGCGGAGTGGTTTTAGAGAAGTGCGCCTCTTATCAGACCCCCAAAGGAAGAGACTGTGTTCACTGAGCCGACAGGGAGTCGGCGGGGTTTGATGAAAAGACATTCTACCGGATCGGCATTATATAAGCCTTAAGTTGGCGTCTTTAATGGTGTACAGTGGGAATGGACTAAAGATCTTGGAACTCCATTCGAAAGTGAACCGGTCAGCACCCAGCTGTACTCACAAACGTGTACGCTGTTGGATAGGCTTGAAGAGACTGGACAGGCAGGATCTATAATGTACTGTTTTATAATGATTGTGTCTTTATTTGATATCTTGGGTTTTTAAAAAAACATAATCCTTGGGTGTATAAGGAGACAAGTGGAATGGTTCGAGGAGACCTGTCAGCATGGTCTCCCGTGTGCCATTTGCATATAGTCAGTCCACTACTCACACATTTTGCACCATTGTATATTGCCATTATTGAAAACACTGTACAATAAATTCATTTATTCATTTATGCATTACAGTTTGACTAACATGCACACGGAACTCAGGATACCTGCACCCCGTAGTCACTTGCCTGTGCACGAATGCCACAGCGAGAAACACAATTGTATTTATGCAGGCTTTACACGCCAGAGGCACATCCGTGTAGAGCCACTCAACTGGCAGATCACTTGCAGTCTTCTTCTACGTATAACTGCTAGCACAGAGGAGAGGTTAAAACATTATTTTGGAGTCAGATTTCATTCCTTGGCCACTCTTGGCCATACTTCCACTGTTTGGTGTATCTGGTTTTTTTTTTTGTGGTTGGAAAGTGTTTTCTGCAGGAAGTTATGTTGTGTTTATGGCACAATTAGTCCAGTGCACAGCAAGGTCTTAAAGTAGCCTATGGGGCTGCAACAAATGTGAAAATGTGGAGTTTTTCTTCCCTTTGTCTTGAAGTAACAAGTCCTCCCTCACTGTCCCTCACCCCCCTTTCCTACCAAACCCTCTCTCTTTCTCTCTCATCTCTCCCTGTCCATCTCTGTCTCTCTCACTGTTTCTCTGTCTTTCTCTCTGTCTCCCTCCTCTCCCTTTTCCTCTCTCTCTATCCCCCCCCCCTCTCTCCCTAACCCTTGCTCTCCCTCTCTCCTGCTCGTGTCTGTCCACAGAAGAACTGGCATCCGGACGGGAACTCGGTGGTGATTCAGGAGCGGAGGCTGCACGTGGGGGTGCACAACGGCTGGGGGTTCCTGGAGAGGCCGCAGGTGGTGGTGGTGGAGCCGGAGGCGGAGGGGGGCAGGGGCCGGAGCGGCAGCTTCAGACGGGGCTCCCTCAGCAGGCTCAGGTGCGTGACCCCCTCCCCGCACCTGCCCGTGCCCCCAAATCTCTCTGCTCTCCCTGCCTCATCTCACAGGGCAGGGAGGGCACACCACGGGGGGGAGGGAGAGGGAGAGCCCACTGCCATGCAGTAAGGACGAAATTCCTCTCCTCTTAAAAACACCTGATTCCTAAAAGTGCGGGCAAGGATACAACAACAGCTACGCTACTCTGTGCTGCTAACGTTGTTTATGCATGAGTGCTGCTGCACGAACGTAACGCATGCCTGGATTGCTGGTTTCAGTTCATGCATGACTACCATGGCTCTACATGTGTACAGCTGTGCTTAACTTTACATTTACATTTTAACGCTAGCACTGTGGTATTTTTATTTATTTACTTATTTACTTCCGTGACCTTCATTGGCAGAGGGCCTAGCTTTTCTCTATGATATTAAGAGACAGTCTTAGTTCAGTGCATCATTTGTTAGGGAACTGGGCTCTTGGCCAGAAGCACATGTCCAGCTTTATGAATGAATAATGGTAAAGCTATATCAATTGGCCTGCATGCATTTTATTTTTCACTTAAAAAAAACAAAAACATTTAAAAGGGCTGCAGAAAAAGTCCATTAATGTCAGTGAAAAATATGCATAGTGCAATGAATCGACCTTAAGCCATTGTCAAATAAAGATGAATAACAAAGTGGCGCCATTAAACAAATAACTATACACAATGTTTTACAGGTGTCGTGTATTTCTAAATAAAACCACTTAAACCTCTCCTGGGAAGTGTGTTTTAAGTAATATATATCGGTATGCTTCGTTCATTTGCAAAGCAGTGGCTTAATTTAAATGTGACATGTTTTCCATTTCCAGGATCTGGATCCAGGACTAATGCTTATTGACGTGTTTCTGGTCAGGTGCTGTCCCGTGGGTGTTTCGGCCACGCTCAGAAATGATGCCTGCTATGCAGCCGTCGTGCATCGCTGCTCCTTTTCAAGTCTTGCTATTCCGAAGCGCGAAAACTCTGGGAGGTTGCACGTAGCGTTTTTTTAAAAACGCAGACGTTAGCTACCAGACCGGTTTCATTCGGACCCGTTTGTTGTGAGACGTCCGTGTAATAATGGATGACAACATGGCGTGTGACCCATGTAAGGTGAAACAAATTGGCCGTAACTACACGCACCGGCTCCTGGTGCGCGTAATTATGGCCAATATGTTCTCTTCACTGTCCGCTTGTGCTGCGCGCTTATTGTGTCGTATTTCGTCGCGCACACGGCTGGCCTGCAATGCAGACGGCTGCTTCCCCTCACGGGTGTTACGAGCCCCTCATTATATGGTTTATACCTTTGTGCCTTTTTGCCAAGCCACCCGCAGCTCCACTGTTTCGATCGTATTTGCTCGACGTCGAGTTTATGGGGGGGAGAAAAAAACACCCCACAGGTGCATTTTTCGACAATCTCGGTGATTTGCCGCGGTCTTAGCAAATTTCCCCTGTGTGCCCAAAGAGTGGGGGAGAAAAAGTAATCCGTAAGGGAGCTATATACACAACGTGCACAACGCAGCACATAGCACTAGAACAATCATAGCCGTAAGTTTGTACCACCTTCCAGCAGCAAACAATGCATTTCAGAAGCACTTCATTTTTTTTTTTTTTTTTGGACCAGCCGTTACCGTGGCTGCGAAAAGCACCGCTGCATCAGCGGCGGTGGCAGAAACTATTATTAGACGTTTCGTACTAAAGAGCGATTGTCCTGCTGGAGCGTAATAAATTACCCGTGATGCGTTTCCTCGTTCTCGCGCGACCGCCCCGCGCTCTCTTGCGTTTTTCGGAACGGACGGAGAGAGAGAGAATTCTTGGGTCGGCCCCGTCGGTATTGCCGCGTTCGAAAGCGGCGTTATGAATAGAAGCACGTAGCTGGCAATTATGCCGTTACCTGGGAAGCAAACATGCTACTCCGCTGCCACGCGGTGTAGAAGCACTTGTCAGTTCCCGTCTCTTGGGGCAATGCGGAGACTGTCGAGAAACTTGTTTGCCCGACCTTGTTTCGCAGTCCTCGGTGCGTTTCGAACACGGCTGTGCGACGGGCTTTGATGTGTGAGCGCGGATGCAAGCCCAACTGCCGCTCGTTAATGCTTCAGTTTATCAGTGCGAAGGCTTTCCGTAAAATGTGAAACCAGGAATCCCTGCCCTCCCGAAAGACTCTAAGTGAATCTAGGAGAGTGTGACTGTGGAAATGGAACAAGTAAAGGGGGTTTGTGTACCCCTAGCCCGCTCTGAAGCTCTCTCTCTCTCTCTCTCTCTCCCTCCCTCCCTCCTTCCAGCTCGCCCGCCCCTCAGGTCCTGGCCCTGCGCAGCCGTCTGCAGCTGAAGGAGATGGTGAAGCACCCGGCCTTCGCCATCGTCTTCCTCCTGGAGTACGTCTTCTCCGCTCCCGTCAGTGCGGACGCCAAGGTAGGGGGCCTCGGGTGCACGGGATCTGAGAGCCGCCGAACGGCCCCTCCCTCTCCACACGCACATCTCCCCCCCCCCCCGCGAGGCCTCTCCTGTCCTGCGGGGGTCAGTGTTTCTCACCGGCGTTTTCCCAGAGGAAATTAAAGAGGTGTCTCTGGCCAGCCAACCTTAGTAAATAAACGCTCTCCAAAGTAAAAAAGGGTGAATATGTGATTCCCGGCAGCTGTGCAGCCCAGATCCAATCTTGTGGGATTTATTCAGCTTTGGGTTCTGTCTCGCTCTTCCCCTCTCCCGGTCCGCACCCAAAAGAGCCATAAAACCCAATGGCTTTTATCCTCGCGCAAATGAAATGGCGGGGATCTGCTGCTCTGCCTCGATGCCCTTATCTACTGCAGACGCTTCTAACTGCTCAGATATGGGCGCTATGTAGGGAAGCTAGAGAAGCAAAACGGGGAGGGGAAAACACACACGCACACACACACATATACAGACACAGACACACATACACACACGCACACTCACACGTACAGACACAGACACACATACACACACGCACACTCACACGTACAGACACAGACACACATACTCACACACACACACACAGACACACATACTCACACACTCACACACACGTACAGACACAGACACACATACTCACACACACACGTACAGACACACACACACACTCACACACACACACACACATACACACACACACACACACACACACACACACACACACACACGTACAGACAGACACACATACTCACACACACGTACAGACACACACACACACACATACACACACACACACACATACACACACACACACACACACACAGACACACTCACACGTACAGACACACACACTCACATGTACAGACACAGACACACATACTCACACACACACGTACGAACACAGACACACATACTTGCGCACACACACACACATATACACACAGACACACATACTCGCGCGCACACACGCATACAGACACAGACGCACATACTCACACACACACACACACACACGTATAAACACAGACACACATACTCGCATGCACACACACACGTACAGACACAGACACGCATACTCATGCACACACACACACACACACACAACTTGCGTATCATAAGGATGGTTATTTACAGAGAGATGGCAGCATTTGACTGCATTAAGCAGTTTACCCGGTAGTTTACCAGGTGTGGGAGTAATTTTTGCATGCCACAGCAGGTCAGGCTATTAACATGCTATGCTTACCCACTGGTGCGGTCCAAAGAAATGACTAGGCAGAACATTGGCCATTCATTACAGTATAAAGTCCCATTGTAATAATGTCAAATAGCACCACATAAGAGCCAGTGTGAGAGATGGAGAGGCCTTAAAGGGCATACTTAAATTTCACATTTTTTTTGACTGCCAATGTTTTGTGTGATATCAGAAGAATTGGTAGGTAGGTGCTGCATCAGGATATCTCTCGGGCCAGAGACCAGCGCAGTTTAAGCGTGTCCCGTCGCCTTCACACACTGAACGTTCAGGGCGCTTTTGTGCTCCCGTTGCCAAAGCGTCTTTCTTCCTCCCTTCATGGTGTTTCCTCAGGAAGTGGTATTGTTTCTGTGGAACGCTCCCCGTGAAGCGCTGTGCGACAGCGCCTTTGTGCCACGGTCGGTACGGTCTGACTGACGGACGGACGACGCTGTAGCCAGCGGCCTGTCGGAGTCTCGTGTAAGGCCCCTGTTATGCTCCCCCTTTTTCGTCTGTCTTGAGATTTCAAAAAAATATTTAAATGAGAGCCCCCCCACCCCCTGAACAGAATGAACGCTTTATGAAGCGGAAGTGCGATGGGAGAGAGAGAGAGAGAGAGAGAAAATGAGAGAGCGAGAGAGAGAGAGAGAGAGAATGAGAGAGAGAGAGAGAATGAGAGAATGAGAAAGAGAGAGAGCGAGAGAGAGAGAGGGAGGGAAGGAGGGAAGGAGGGAAGGAGAGAGAGAGAGAGAGAATGAGAGAGCGAGAGAGAGAGAGAATGAGAGAATGAGAATGAGAGGGAGAGAGGGAGAGAGAGAGAGAGAGAGAATGAGAGAGAGAGAGAGAGAGAGAGAGAGAGAGAGAGAGAGAGAGAGAGAGAGACTTTGACTTTTAAAACCCCGTTTATTATTAATCACACAGTCTTAATCAAAACAAAACCCCAACCAAACAGAAAAAAAAGAAACCAACTCCAGTCCCACACACAGAAAAAACTTAAAACTAACACCACTATCCCCGTGTCTCCTATTCAAACCTTCAATTCTAGTGTATTGCCCACTACTGCACACAGGACCTGCTGAAAACACCACTTATCCTTGAACACAGGCAAATCATTCATCAGCAGATAATACTCAAACTCCAGCCGTATCCTTGCTCGGAGCAGAAACCGCAACCACATTAACACCTCTGTTGGGCCTGCTCCCCTTAGCTGGTGCTTCCGGGTCACCCATATGGCCAATTTGGCCTGGCCCAACACAAAATTGACCATCTGAATTTTCCCCCTCATATTCTTTGAGTAAGTCATACTATAGATAAATAGACATTCCCCAAATTCAACCCCCAGTGAGTGCAGTAAATTCTTTAAAAACTGAAACAGTGCTACCAGTCTGGGACAGTCTAGAAATAAATGTTCTACAGTCTCCTCCTGACCACAGAATATACAATTCTGGCTGATACCCGGATCAACTCGGTTCAGGAAACGGCCTGTGGAAACTGTCCTGTGGAGTATTCGCCACTGCAGATCCCCTGACCTCTTCTGCAAAGGAGGCTTGTACAGAGTCCTCCATGCAGGACTCAAATTGCCCGCAACAGCGAACCTTTCCGCCCACTTCGAGGCAGGCAGAGACGCGAGAGAAGCTGCGTGTGTCACTTTCACACACCACTGATACAGCAGCTTCCTCGGCGCCTCCCGGACACAGACCACCCCCCAGGCCCTCCCCCCCAGGAAAGGTCCTTGAGTGGGCTGGACTGAAGGTTGTATCCAAAGTTCAGGACACAAAACTTCTGAGCCAGTCAAACCACCTCTAGCCAGTGCCTCCTCCACCACCTCCCGCACGCGAGGATGAATACAACTGGCCAGGCCGCCCAGCAACCTGTCACATCTCCTAACAAGTGGACACCCAGATCCCTTGCCAACTCCACAGCAGTTTTCCAGCGCCTGTTCTGAATGTCCAGAAGATGGATGAGTCTTATTACCCCACCTCTAGCAAAGGTGTGGAGGGACAGTCCAGACTGTAACGCCGCTTCAGGAAAGAGGGGATTAAAAAACAGACACTCCTGGAGCACAGAGTCCCTTGTGACTGCTTCCTCCCGCCCCTCTACCTTCAGCAGCCCCCAAGCCTTGAGCATGCTGCAGTAAAAACCAGGGAGCCCCTCTGTGCGGAGCCTGGAAATGTCCATTCTGAAAAGCTGCCAATCACAGCCCAAACCCCCCACCTTCCTCAGGAAAAAGAAGGCTCCTGGCCCCCAGCTCAGCTCAGCAGTATACAGCAGTCTCTTGGCCGCCTGTAGCCTAAAAGCCGCCACTCTGCTGCAGACGTCGACCAGACCCTGCCCCCCCTCCTCCACAGGCAAATACAGTATTGCTGGGCGCAGCCAGTGGTTCCCGCCCCAAAAAAAGGACAGCAACTCTGACTGAATCCCTTTCAGTAGTCCTGGGGGAGGATCCAGGCAGGAAAGTCTATGCCACAGCATGGAGGCCACCAGGTTGTTTATCACCAACACCCTCCCCCTGAATGACATCTGTGGTAGTAACCATCTCCACTTTGTCAGCCGCGCCTTGATCCTGTCCAGCATCCCCTCCCAGTTTTTCAGCATGCTCTGCTTACTCCCTAGGAAGACACCCAGCACCTTCAAGCCTTCCCTGCCCCACTGCAGGGGCTGGGGAAGCAGTGGGGGGGCGACCCCTCTCCCACCGCCCTGCCAGGAATGCTTCACATTTCCCCCAGTTCACCTTAGCATTAGAGGCTTTTTGAAAGACCTCTAAACTTTCACCAATGGCATCCACATCCTGTTGGTCTTTTATAAACATTGTGATGTCATCAGCGTAAGCGGACACCTGTACCCTGTGTGCAGGCTGAACAGCAGTGAAAACCATGCTGGTAATTTTCCGTCTTACCATGCACAGCAAGGGCTCGATTGCTAGGGTATAAAGCATCCCTGACAGTGGACAGCCCTGGCGAATCCCTCGCAAAATTGTTATGGGATTGCTAAGAACATTGTTCACCTTCACCAGGCTTGTTATTTTATTATACATGGCCTTTATTAGATCCATAAAAGAAGGTCCAAAGCCAAAAGCAGCCAAGGTCTGGAACAGGTACCCATGATGCACTCGGTCAAATGCTTTCTCTTGATCAATGGAGAGTGCCCCCAGATTGATGTTGAGAGACTCACAGAGACAACACATCTCTGATAAAAAAAATGTTATCGCAGATCATCCTGCCTGGTACAGAGTAGGACTGATCCTTGTGTACTATGTAAGATAAACTCTCACTGAGCCTATTTGCAATGGCTCTGGATAAAATCTTATAATCGGTGCATAACAATGCTACCGGACGCCAGTTCTTTAGGTCTTTTAAGTCCCCTTTCTTTGGCAAGAGTGTAATTACTGCTCTCCTGCAACTCTGAGGCAGCTCGTGGTCCCTTACAGACTCTCTTACCACCTCAAAAAAATCAGGCCCAATCACCGACCACAATCTTTTAAAAAATTCCGCAGGCAAGCCATCCAGTCCAGGAGTTTTTCCCGGAGACATCTGCCCTACAGCCCGAGTAAGCTCCTCCAAAGTCAAAGGAGCTTCCAGGAGAGA